>NW_015090842.1:8828969-8830043 GCF_001431845.1 Calidris pugnax | reverse complement strand
CCCTGAGGGCCGCCGCAGACGCGGCCTCCCCTCCGTTACCTCCCGCGTTGCCATGGCACCCACCTCCGCCTCCCCAGCCAACGCACGCGCACTGGAAGAGCGGGAAGGCCGTGAGGGGCGGGGTTTTGCCACCGACGCACCGCCCCTCGCCCAATCAGCTGTCGGGGGGGGGGGGGGGGGGGGGGGGGCCGCGCGGCGACCCCCCCCCCCGGCTGCCGGCAGGTAGGCCCTCCTCGTATTATGGTGGCAATTTAGATGGAAGTAGCCACAAAACATGAGGGAGGATGATACAGCCACTTACAGCACAGCACCAGCTGTTTCTCCTACTTCGGCCTTAAAGCCTGTTAGTCCAGCAATTTATTTTTTTTATTTTTTTTATTTTCCCCGATGGCTCCAATTGGGTTTTCTTGTTTTTTTATTTAATCCTAGTTTCCCCTCCACATCTCGTTAAGCCGTGTTGACGGCAGAGAACAGCTTTGGTGATCCCTCTGAGCCCCTACGCTAAGCATTAAGCCGTAAACTAGGAATGTAAGACTCTTGTCTGAATTAAAGTCTTTTGCCTGGTATTATTAAGCGTGGGGCTGCGCTTGGAGGGGGTGGGCAAAGACCCCAGCCCCTCGCTGGAAGCATTTGCAGCACTAGAGCTGTACCCACCTGCCCTGGATCCCCTCGCATGCTCCCTCCCCTCTGCCCCCCCAGTTGCTTCCACGCAAATCCTACAGGTTCCAGTGGTGCAGAACTGCAAATCCCATGTGCAACTTGGGTCATCTCCCAACAGCTTGGCCCACCCCGTCCTCTGACCCACCCCGGGTGAGAGCTGGGTGTCCCCCCACCGACACAGCCAGCTCCCCTCCCCAAAAAGCCTGGTGGAGGAGAGAGGTGGGGGTGGGAGGAGGACCCGATGCCCAGAGACCCGCTGAACATATGGGGCTACCTGTGGCAAAGAGCTGGGCTGATGCCATGCTGGGCTGGCTCCTTATCTCCTGTGGGGTATGAGCATCCCCTGCTCCAGGCTAGCAGGTTGCAAACTCCCAGACTCCAGCCCAAAACCAGGGTCCCCGTTTGGAGCTGTGT
>NW_015090842.1:8828362-8828775 GCF_001431845.1 Calidris pugnax | reverse complement strand
TTTTTCAGAATTTTTACTGCTAATAAAATGCTGTTCAGCTCGTTCCCTCTCAGTCGGCAAGCTGATAATTCCTTTGTCTGATATGTTATTTCTCTGATTTTAGCGTTAAAAGTAGCTTTACATTTTTAACGCTCTGCGTAGATGATAGTTCTGAAAGTGCTCTTCAGACACCAGGACTCAAAGGAAAAAAAAAAAAAAAAAGCCAAAAAAAAAACCCCAACGGATGCCTGGGGAAAAAAAAAAAAAAAAAAAAAAAAACAAAAATCAAATCATCAAATCAAACTCAATCGAAATCATGCACCAGATCCAGGGAGCTGCTTAAGCCAGTTTCTTGTGATTATTCATTCTCTGGGAGTATGTTCAGGATCAGTTCTCTCTTCCCCTGCTGTGGAAACAGTATCATTAAAAAAAAA
>NW_015090842.1:8805099-8827362 GCF_001431845.1 Calidris pugnax | reverse complement strand
GGGGGTGGATAGGATGGGGAAAGGACCACAAACGCCTCGTTCGGCGCCACCAAGGCCAGGTCTCCAGGCAGACTTTGCTCCGCGCCGGGTCCAGCACACACCGCAACTGCAACACAAATTATTTATTCATGAAAAGGCCGTGGCTGTCGTTCGCTCGGGGGTTTATGGCATCGATCCGGGCTGTGTCCCCTCCCGGCTGGGCTGCTGCTCACCATGGTCCCCTCCCTTCATCACCCAGCATCTCAGCAGGGTCCTTCCTCTCCATCGGGAAGGTTCAAAACAGCAGGAGGCCCTCGCCAGTCCTGTCCGCAGATTTATTTTATGGGGTTTTTTTGTTGTTTAGGTTTTGTTTTTTTTTTTTCCTCCCCTGGGATTGCTGAAGATGTGAAATCCTCCCCAGGCAGTGGCAACACCTCGCTTCGTGCCCCCGGGGCACACAGGGTCCTGGTCCTGCGATGCACCCCCTTGTTCCTAAGCGTGCCAAATATTTGCGGCATCAGCAGGTCTGTGCGGGTCCGTGTGCATTTATGTATATATATATATTTGTATTAATACACACATGTATTAATACACCAGTATTGAAGGGGGAGCTCTATTTAAGAAAAATCTAAAGGATGCTCACAAATGCCTGTAAAGCAAAATCTGGGCAATGTAGGAAAACACAGTCCTTCCGGAAAATCTCCGGTAGGACCGCCAGGCGCACCGGCTCCTGTTCGCATCCTGCCATCGCCCCCGGCGTTACTGGAGTGCTACTTTTGAGCCAAGACTATCGGCTCGAATTCGAGACCCGGCTCAGCCAGGACTCCAAGGAAAAAAAAATTTAAAAAAATGAGCCGTATAAACCCTGGCGTTGGAAACCCACGGGATTTAGGCACGTGCATCCCCACTGGAAGGGCTGGTTACCCTCAGTACCTGCCTCGGTTGCCCACCTAGTGGGAAGTTTCAGGCTGCGTCTTCCCACTCAGGTTCTTTTTTCCATATCGATGCATTTTTCTTGCCCGTCCATTGAAACACATCACCACCCTCGTCGGGAAGAAAACCTTCCTCTCTGTCAGAGCTGGAAGGAAGAGATGCAACCAGAGTGGGTGGAAATTTTCCCACTGAAGCGTTTTTGTTTTTTTTTTTTTCAGTTGAAAATGTCTTTTCAAACTACACTGAGTTCCTTTGTGAATGCAAGAACTGTTCTCATTATACATTGGGGTTTTTTGTTGTTTTTTTTTTTCTCCTAAAAATCCCACGCTTCAGGTACTGCATTTTTTGGCAGCTGCAAACTCCCATATTTTTTTTTTCATGGAGAGAGACTTTGGGTGGAAACCCCCAAACTTTCCAAGAAAAACACTACAACTGAAGTTGCTTAAACACATATAAAAATTTTGGCAGAGAAAAAAAAGACATTCCAGCCCTCTTCTGTTGTTTTCTCAGTGGTTTTATATGGTTATAGTAGTTTTACACGTTAATTGGCATGTTAATTAATGGCCAGCTATTCCTTCTGTGGAGTTCAGTGGGGTACAGAGACCAGAGGGCAATGCCTGTGCGTGCACCAAGGTACGATACACCTCCGACTAACGTGGGATGCTGCTCCTAATAAAATAGGTTTTTAAAATAACAGCATGTTTATAATGGGCTGGAGTGGAGGGTTTGGTCAGAAAGAGCCATCTTGGTTATTAAAAGGGGTTGAGATGGGCTTCAGGAGGCTCCAAAAATTGCCAAAAGCCATGTTGGCAGCCAAATAAAGAAGATTGTGGGAATTCAAGATGAAGGGGCTGGATGAATGATTATAGACGCCAGGGCAACCATGGCTTGGTGGCCGACCATGATGCAGCCACATTGTAGAGCCTAACCCCAAATAAATCTGGTTTTCCCAGACTTTATCCAAAGGTCAGGATTTAGTTTAAAATAACAACGCAGGCCCCTTACTGTCGCACAATCCTTACTGCCTTGGGGAGTCCTTTCCAGACCAGTTCATGTTTCCCTGGTGCTGCTGGTGTGCGGGAGAGGAAATTCCAGATTAGATTTCATACCAGCCCTGAATACCAGAATCACAGAATCTTCATGGTTGGAAGGGACCTTTGAGATCATCAAGTCCAACCATACACACACACAAAAAAAAAACCCCAACAGTCTCTTGGCCAACTCTGGAGACATTTCCCCAAAGGGTACGGATGGTGTTAGATAGGGCTGTCAAGTTGGGTTTTTTAAGAACTTGGTGTGGATGAAGGGAGTGAGACAACATTTGGGACAAAAGAATAACGATGAAAAAATACAATGAGAAGCAAATCAGCTTATGATAAGTAACTGAGGGTGGATGGGGGAAGACAAAATAGCAACGGGCAGTGGGAGCGATGCAAAATACAGAGAATAAAATTAGCACCTGCCTATTCCTGGTGTGCCTTGCAGACGAAAACGCTGGTGGAAAGGCACAGATCTCCAGTGGATCCCGTGTTGCCCCTGTGTGAAGAAACCCCCCAGGCAAAGAGCAGGGCACAGCCCAACGGAGCAGCTCAGGGAGGGATGGGGATGTCAGCAGGCAATGGGTTCTCATGTACAGTGTGGTCCTGAAAGACAAATGCAGGGCATGAGGGAGACCCAGCCTTCACAGAAAACCAGCTGGGAGTTTGGCTATGCTTAAGAAATTAAAAAAAACCTGCCACAGAGCCAAGGGAGAGAGAGGATTAGCTGGAGGAATCCATGCTGCTACTGCGTCCTCAGTGTCAGAACGGCGGGATGTATCTCTAAAAGTCCAGCTGCCCAGAAAAAACATCTCCAGCATCCCAGGAAGGCAGACAGCTTTTTCTGGGAATTTGATCCTGCGAAGCACAACAGAGGCTGGGGAGATGAGGAGGAGGGACGGCACGCTGGCCTCCCCAGGCCCCGCCACGAGGTGCGATTCGAAGGCTTCTCAACTCAGTGGGCCATCATCCACGGGGGAGGATATTTTTTTGGCACTAGCAGCGGGGCTTCGCGGGACCTCACAAATTGCAGGCAGCTCCTGGGGATGCCCAAACGATGCTGAAGGGGAAGCACATCAAAGTGATCTTAAAAAAATCGCCTCTGTTTCACAGGGAAAGAAAGGAAAAAAAAGCCTCCAAATGTGGAATTAAATACCAGGTTGCCTAAGCGGTGTAGGGAGGTTTGTGTTTTCCCAGGATGAGTCTATCCATGGTGGAGCTGCAGAGCTCAGCTGACCTCCATCTCAGAGGGGAAAGCTCTGGCCAGCCAAGCCAGGGGCACGTTAGCCTGATAACGTAATGGAGGAGGAAGGAGGGCACCAGTCCACGCTCACTCCTAAAAAAATTACAATTGGGAAATCACAGGATGCAAAGAGAATGAACTGCAGCGGCAAAAACCACCATCAAAAGATGGAATTGCTGAATACACACCACAGCCCTGCTCCCGTCTCAGATTTCTCTGGCCGGAGTATTGCAGCCCTGTGTTACAACCACCTTCTCCATTTAATTTCCACTCAGGCTTGGAGGTCTTGATCTGCCGGTCCTGATCCGCATCCCGCTGGGACTGGTTTGGGAGCACACATCTCCTTCTCCCGAGCACCAGCGGTCCCAGGCTGGTTCCAAGTCATTAACAACATGGAAATCAATATCCCAGGAAATAATGATGCAAGAAAGGTCTGCAGCAGACCGCCATGCAGGGACGCGACACAGTCTGCTTCTTCAAGCAGCCATGTCCATAATATCTAATAAAGACCTCGTGATTACTGGAGACTGAGAGATGAATGCTGGAGGTCTTGAGCTGCTGGTATTAAAATATCCTTAGACTTTCAAGGGGCGGGGGGGAAAGATAATTACCTAATGCAAAAAATATTGCCTCCAACATGAGGGAATTCTACATTCGACCTCACCCTGGCAGGTGAAGATGACTTTCTCTCTGTACTAGGCACAAGCGACCATGGCGTGATTACATTTGTTATGTGCAAACCAAGTAAAGCTCAAAGCAGTAATATGTGTATATTTATATATATATACTTGCCACTTTAAAAGGTCCCGTTTCCCAGAGCAGAAAATAATTACAAGTCAGATCCATTTGGAGAGAGACTTTAAATGAAAAATGTGTTGAAAAGGGAGAAGCCTTTAAGAATATTTTACCCAAAAAGCAGCAACGCAGACAGAAGTCTTTGTTAAAAAAACCAACATGGCTTGGAAATGAAGTGAAAGAGGCGCCAAGACTAACACATAAAATATAAACACACGAAAAGAAGAAAAGGGAAACTGTTAGTAATTAATAGACCTCAGAAGCTGGCGAAATTAAAGACAGAAGGATATTTTCCAAGATTTTCAAGAAAAGGAGCTTTGCATTAGCAGTGGGCTGATACTGCAGGGAAATGTGAGATTTATCGATAATGTAGAAAAGGCAGAAATGCTCAGAGCAGGTTTCTTGCTGGTATTTGGTGGAAAAAAGACAAGGTGCTAATGAAATACTTTCCAAGAGTGCACAGAGGGGACACTTAACAGCAAGCTGCTGGAGTTTGGTGTTTTTAAACCAGCAGATCCGAATAACTTGTGAGAGTTGTAAAGGAGGTGGCCAAGGAGCTGTCGGGATAGTTAATGGGGATTTTCAGTAGGTCTTGGAACAGTCACTGGAAGTACTAGAGGACTGGGAAAAAGCCAGCGCCCTGCCCACGCTTGAAGGGGTGAACAGGACGCTGCCCGTTTTAAGCCTGGGAGGGATCTTGGACAATTATTGGAACCACTAAGGCTGAACTGGATAGATGGAGAATTGAAAGAGGGTGATGTAATGAGTGGCAAAGAGGAATTGGAGGGAAACAGGCCATGGTGAGCTCAACATCTTTCACCTAGGAGGGTGTTAGGTGGAGATAATCACACCCATGCAATATCCTGAGCTTTCTGCACAGCCCTTGGCTTGGGCCCACGCGACGGATTGATCGGGAAACAATAAAAAATCAACAGGCCCTGCATTAAACAGATTAAAACTGCATAAGTGAGAGGGCTCACGACAGAGTTGCAAACGAGAGTGAACATCAACGGAGTGTGGGTCCAGCAGCATTGCGGTGAGCAGCTTTGGGCTGCAGCCTGCCTGGGTAAGGTGAGGACCGAGGTCTCTGAATGTCCTCCCTGTGCCACCAGCACATGCAGAGGAGCTAAATGCTGGGGATCAGAGCAATCTGCAGCAGCTAGAAGGATGAGGAAGCCCTCTGGGATGGGATCAGGCTTGCCCAGAGAAGGCACCGAAGCTGGTGAGGGGTCTGGAGAGGGTCTCCTCTCCATATGAAGAGAGGCTGAGGGATCTGGGGTTGTTCAGCCTGGAGAAAAGGAGGCTGAGGGGAGACCTTATCATTCTCTACAACTGCCTGAAAGGAGGTTGTAGAGAGGCGGGGGTCAATATCTTTTTCCAAGTCACATAGGACAAGAGGAAATGGCCTCAAGTTGCTCCAGGGGAGGTTTAGATTGGACATCAGGACAAAGTTTTACACGGAAAGGGTTATTAAGCATTGGAATGGGCTGCCCAGGGAAGTGGTTGAGGCACCATCCCTGGAGGTATTTAAAAGACGGGTTACATAGTGCTCAGTAACATGGTTTAGTGATGGGTTGTTGTTTTTTTGGTTTTGCTTTTTTTTTTTTTAATCAAAGTTAGGTTGATGGTTGGACTAGATGATCTTAAAGGCCCCTTCCAACCTAGATGATTCTATGATTCTATGATTGATACAGGTGTTTTTAAGTAAACAGGGTACCTCCTTCCCTAGCTCACAAGTTTTTTTGAGGCTTGCTCACCTTGCCTGTCTCTCCTGGGCTTGAGCAGGTGGCACAGCCACCACCTCACAAAGACCAAGCCCAACTGCCAGGGTATTGCCGAGGTCTAACAACATTAGAGTGAAATATGCAGCTGTGGAAACTGGAATTATTTTCATTTTTGCTTCCCACTCATTTCCTCCCCCAGTTAATTGAATTCCAGGCGTATACAATCACCTGATGTTGCCCCCAAGTTTTCTCTTATCTACTTGGTCTCTAGATAAATTACCCCCCAAACCAATTAAAGAATAGAATGATACTGCAGCAAGCAGGACTACCGCTAATCTTCCGGTAGATTGTAGTTTATGAAAGCGCTTGAAATGGTTGGAAATTACATTACTTGAAGGAGGTCGGCCTTCGAGTTGTAAGTAGCATTTTTCTTTTTTACTATGTGGTGGCTTCAATGCTAATAATCTCTCACAGGTCAACAAAAGTCAAGACCTGGGTTACCCAGAAAGAGAAACTCCTGCGTGTCCTTGGGTTTAATTCCGGTTTGCGAAGAGCTTAGGAGCAAACGATGAAATGTTTTGTGTTCTGCAATAACACTGGTTGTCTCAGAGGGGAAATGGGTTTGCGGGGAGAGGAAGGACAGGGATGGCTAATGGGCATGTTACAGGCATGTGTACAATAAATTACCTTGATTGTCTTCTTTGTGCTGGGCAGGGGCTAAGTGCATTTACTGGTCACTGAATGTATCGCATTAACCTGCTGCATGCAGTATGTGTCTGTTTATCCTGCCAATTACTGCAAATCTAATCAGCTTTAGCTGGGTAAAAATAGAGCCAGTTTCCGTGTGGAAATCAAGAGGCACAAAAACAGCAGCAAAGAAGCTGATCCTGATCAACTGGGCACATGGGAGGGGAGATTGGCAATGCTGGGAGCATGAAATGTGTTATGATGCCTTGTGGCCAGATGGATCTTTTCCCCCAGGCTCTATTCTCCCCCAGCACCCACCAGGCAGCCTGAAGGGGGGAACCAGGGGGTGTGAGACCTCCTCTGATCACCGATGCTCCCTGTACTTTCTGGGGTGAAGGAATAAGGGCTGCAACCAGTTGGAGTCGAGAGCGATGCAGGGGGGCAGAGGTGTGCAGGAGGTATTTTGCAGTACATAAGGGCCAGTGATAGGGGCTGTTTGGCATTCAGGCTACAGGAAAAACCGTGTCACTGCAGGTTTAGATAAATTGGTTACATTTGGATGATGACCAGATTTGAGCTCCTATGAGCTGTGGAGCATACCCAGCAAGTGTTTTCAGTAAAATCAACCTGCTGTCCTGGGTAAAGGCCCCCAAAGTAAATATCATGTAAGGAGAAAAGGAGCAGTATGTGGCTCCACAGGTGGTGGCATCTCATCCTCCTTCCCTGCCTCCATCCCTCCATGATGTTTGCTGAAGGACAGAGGTAGCTTTTGTTCACTGTGATGTTGGAAGCTGAAAAATAAAGCCAAGGGAAAACAATGTGATCCCCCCCTCCGCAACATGTCTCATTTCCCCTTTTATTTTACTGGATGCCCTACAAAAAAAATAAACGAGCCGTTTGTTCATGATAGAACCCAGATCCTTCTCATGGTCACCACGCAGAGCAGCCTTGCTTTGCCCTTCTCATCACAGGTGGCAAACCTCTGCAATCAGCAATACAATAGCTTAATTTATTTGAAGGGACACGGCTTCCCCAGCCACCCACATCTCCCCCTGGTTTCCACCCTGCCACTCTGCCCGCCGCTCTCGTGGAGGGCTGGCACATCCCCTGGCATGCCAGAAAACCCAAGGTGACTAATTTTCCATAGCTGAAAGATGCTGGGGAATAAAACTGAGGTAGCCAGTCTTAACCAACCGCAACGCGGCCTTCGTTTCAAGCCTCTGAATTTTATGTCTGAGACCAAGGAGCGGGAACGCTGCTGATAATTAAGGGACATCTGTCACCCGCGTGTTCCTGCTGGTTTTGTCAGGAAATGCGGCTGACATAATGTGAAGAGAAGAAACCTGCTTCGGAAAATGACTTGGCCTGCTGGTTTCCATCTTCATCACCGCCCTGTGCAAAGGCTGATGGTGGAAAGGGCCAGAAGAACTAACGTGGGCCCCGTTGCTCCCTCCGTCCCACCTCAGTCTTGAGACGGGCTTCAACCTGTGGGAGATTTAAAAAAATAAACAACTCAAAGTTTTTTGTTGTTGTTTTGGGGGGCATTTGGGATGTTTTCTGGAAAGAGCTAGTTTTTTTTCCAGCTCTTAACAGCCACAGAAAGCCACATTTTTTTTCAATTTGGAAAGCTCTCTTAAGAACTCCAGGACAGCTAGAACTGAGGGTTGGCCAAAATATCTTTCCTTTTTGTTTTTTCTCAAGCTCTCAATGGACTGAATTCCAATACCTGATTTTGCCAATGGGGAAACTGAGGCAGGGACCAACAACAAACACATTTTGGTGAAGGTCACACAGAGAAAGGCAGTGCCACTGCTGTCACAGAACCACTCGCTCCTCTGGTCTGCCCCACTGGAAAAAGTACTGCTTCTGAGACCCCGGAATCAGGATTCCCTTTTGATGAAAGAAATAAGGCCCTTTCCCAGTTTTCAAGGGAACGAAAGAATACAGGTGGGGTGTTCTGCAGCGCATCGTGCCTCGGTGCAGCCTCTCCTGTTTCTAGCACCTACCACAGGATTTTTAGGCAGGGTTTTCCTCTCCACTGGATGGCCTGCATCTCGCCAGCCCCAGCAAAGCCAAACATTAAGCTTAAAACCATGGACACTCAGGCGTCAACCAAGTAAAGAAGTAGTTTGGCACCTGATTAGAAAGAAGGGATTACGTTTTCAGTTTAATGGAGATGCTGATGTACGAATTTCTATGTGAATAATGAATGTTTGGAAACGTTTTGAGTCTTGCAAATGGTAAGGACAGTGTGTTTTCCTGTGCTGAGGAAGCCAGTGGCAGTAGTTCCCAGAATTGTTTGTACTGTAGCAATAGAGATTTATAATTCATAACAAAGAAGAAATGTCTTTCATAGAAGCAAGAAGACACAGCAATGTAAAAAAGTTGACATTACTCATACTCTTTTCTTATGAAATACTGCCATGCAAGGGTGTTCAAGGATCTCTTTTTCTGGGCAGATAAACAGCTATGGAAGGATTTACTCCATATTTGATGTAGTTTTTCAAACAAGGTTTCTTTCTTACGGCCTGTTTTGCAGAGGATTTAAAAGCAGATGCACTCTGCAGTCTGGAATAGCTTATCTAGACTGTCTAAACACATGAAACTCCTTTCCTTCCCAAAAGCCAGAGTAGAAAGCTACATTACACATTTCATGCATTGTGTTTAAAAAAAAAAATAAATAAAAGGCAAAGCACAAAACAAACCTCCACGAAACTCAAAGCCAGATTCACAGGGTTTCAAGATCTGCTTAAGGAATCAGCAAGCGGGATTCAGGAGTAGCGAACAACGGACTGTATTACATGGTACCTATTAACATGGGATAATCCAGGAGGAAAAGAAAAGGCAAAGGATAAAGGAACGTCACCCTAGAACAGCGAAACATTTAGAAATCAAGCCACGAGAATTCTAAACCAGTGGATTAACTCAGCTGTCACTGTCAAGAGACACCCCAGGCACCGAGCATGGGAGGCAGCAGGGGTGAAGAAGAAAAGAGTATTTGAATTTTCACTGTGATGAAACACACACCTTGGTCCTGCTGAAACACAGCACACGGTGCTGATAGATCCCAGCTGGGAACTCTTCTGAAGTCGGGGAGTATTTGGATTTGGACTGAAACTCCACTGCTCCTCCCAGTCACAATGGGATGAATGGAGCGTCCCAAAAGGAGCGGAGCTGGGTGCCACCTTCCCTGTCCTTCATCTCGTCCACTTCTTACCCAGTCTCATTTTCAGCCAGGAATACAATCTTCCTTGGGCTTCCACCTCCTAGAAATGCTCTTTTTACAACCACCCCAAGCTCCTCCTTTACCTTCTGCTCATATTTACCAGTATTACTTGATCCTTCCCTCCAACCTTCCCTCGTGATAAGTCACCAGGATTTTCAAGAGCTTGTGAATTTTGGAAGTTAATTCTGGAGAAGGTCTCAGACTGAAAGTCAGTGCCAAATGAATACCTGCTTCAACTTCTCACTTATCTTGAATGCCCTAGGGCCTGCCAACTTCATTAGGAAACTGAAGAACATACAGAGGTCTGAATTTTTAAAGTAAGGGGCCAAAGTCAAACTCTGGAGTGAAAAGCCTTCAAGTTATTTCTTGAAAGTGAAAATTTGGAAGAAACTGGCTTTCAAGCCACGTGCAGGCATCCAACTGATTACCAGAGCTTCTGAGCATTCAGTTTTGGTCTTCAGCTCTGAATGTGTTGATCCTATGAGCTTGCACAACGCTCTGGAGTGCTGCAGAGCATCCTTTGCTCCTACAGACACCCTGGCAGCACTTGTCCATGTACAGGATCCGTCCCTAAATCTGTGTACAAACCTCCAAAATTGCAACAATCTGCTTTTCCTGCTGGGGAGAGCTTGGTGGAGGGACATGTCCTAAAAAACAGGAAATCACATCCTGGGAAAAACCAGAACCATCTGAAATGAGACCCTGGCCCAGCTGAAGTCAATGAAGGTTTTGTCACGGGTTTGAAGAGGGCTGGGATCTCGCTCCGTCTGCAACAGGCGGCTGTTCCGGTGTCCCAAAAAACCCTCTTTAAACGAGAGCAGGCTGCCCATGGTTTTCATCAGGCTCGAGTATTTCCTCTGTTTATTTTCTTGGCCGAGCCCCAGGTTTGCCAATTGCTGTACTGTAGGCTCTGCTGGCCTGTGCTCCCTCCCATGTCGTCAGACGTCGGGAGCATTTCCCCTTCCTACCCCGAACTGCTGAGCTACGAGTCCCACCCCACGGTCCTCCCCAAATCCCTCTGGTTTATATTTACTCCACAAAATGCTTCGGGATCCTTTTGGGAAGACAGACGCTCCAGCAATGTAAGAGAACACCATCCTCCAGTGGCTCTTTCTGTGAGGATGTGACTGCGGCCCTGGCAGTTTGCTATTCCCATCCCATGAAATCAGAGGTACGAGAGGGATTGGAGAATGGGGTGCGGGTTTTCTTCTTGCCCCTTCTTCTTGCCACAGCAGCAAGCTGGAGATGGGCTGCCCATGGAGGTCCACCTGAACTCCACACAGACTGCCTGTGAACCACAGCTTCCATCCTTGTGACACCAGGGAAACCACTGTGACCAAAAGGGTGGCCTAAGCAAACACCAGCACTTGGCCAAGTGTGGTTTTCTTGTAAAACTCCTGTCTCAGACAAGCCGCTTGCTCCTTTACCACCCCTGTTTCTTCATCTGTCAACTAGAAATAATTGCTGGCATGTGATGCTAACTTTTGGGTCCAGAAGGACCAGCTTCCTCCCAGAGCCAGGGCTGTGTGCTGGCTGCTGACATTGTCCTCACCCACCTGGTCATGACACTGCTGCTCCTGCTTTACGCTGATATCTCAGGCAGGATGGCACAGCTCAGGCTCGCTGGTGGGGCTTAGGGCTGGCCCTTCATCCCATCTGCTCTGAATCACCCACTGGGGCTGGGACAGGAGCAGACGGCTCCAAAACCCTAAGCCACCTTGGCTGAAGTCCACAGGAAAAGCTGTCAGCGTGTGACGCAGAGCCAAGCAGCGCTGACTTTCGGGATCTAGGCACACTACCCTTCCCAGCACTTCTCTTACCTATCACTTTCCAGTCACCAACCCCAAAAAGCTTCATATCCCCCAGTCAACCTGCCCACCAGAGAGCCCCGTGCTCCAGAAGAGCCCTGTGCTGGCCAGGCAGATGGGAGAAGCGAGGCATGGGGACGGATCTGCCCAGCATTGCACCATGAATCACTGCAGAGGCAGGTCAAGGACAAAGATGTCTCCTAGTCCAAGGCTTCATCTTGCTTCTCCCATGTGTTGGCACTGGAAAGAGAAATTGGTGTCCCATGTGGCCCATCTCAGCTCTTTCCGCCGGTGGAAGAACAGCTGGGGTCTCCACACTGCTGAGAGTGACCGACTGATCTGAATAGTTTCACCAACACTTCTTCCACAAAACTATAGATCTTCAAATTGTTTTTCCAAAAGTTCAAAACCAAGGAGGAGACTTTCATCCCGCTCTGCCTCTGCTCTCTCCCAAAGTCTGCATTTCATTTCAAAAGCCTAAATTGGGAGGACTGGGTTGCTTTCACATTTTAAAATTTCCTCTTATTTTTATAGAATCATAGAATGGTCTGGGATGGAAGGGATCTCCAAAGGTCATCTAGTCCGATCTCCCCGCAGTCAGCAGGGACACCCCAACTAGACCAGGTTGCCTTTTCTGAGAAGGGACTGATGACCAGGGGCCACCCCCCTTTTTCTTACAACCATCCAAAAGGATGCCACAACACCGTGTATTCGTATTTTGGGTCTAACCACCTTAGTTTCCAGGCAATTCAGCTCTTTGCATGTCCGTCCTGTTGTCACTACCTCCTATAGAGGGACAACCTAAACTGGGGAACGCTGGACTGCACCCGAGTCTCATCAGCGCCACGTGAAGCCCAGTAAAGCTTCTCCCATCCCCAGGAGATGTTTCTGGTCACACACAGTGGTACGAGTAGGGCTCTGTCTCATTGAGTTTGCTGTGGGCTGTCACAGGCTGGTGTGCTTTTGATTTACAGCTGCCACATGAGCTCTTCCCCATCCGCATTTCAGCACAGCAGCCAACTTACTTTAGTTGGCCTGGTTGGGCAGTAGGAGGATTGGGTGCCCCAAAATGGGCACGGATTTGCCCGGTCCCAAAATGTACAAGGCAAAGTCACGTTTTCCATGATTTCTGGGGTCTGCAGCAACAGTAGGTTCCTGGCACCCTCTAATGGAAAAGATAAGTCACTGAATTACCATTCCCCCAGCCTGCGAAGTCTTGGCTGCTGTATTTCTATTTTTAATCTAATATCACAGTAATAACTTCTAGCCAGGCATGATCTGCCCCATGCCAGCACGGACACGGAGAATGTGCCGAACAAATGTCAAGGCTGCTCTGGGGAAGGGGAAGCTGGTGATCCCCCCTCCCCGAGCCCTGGAAGCCAGCACGCACAGGGATTGCTGCTTTACTTATGGAAATGCAAGGCAATAGCTAATCAGCTCTGACATTTGTGCCTTGTTCGCGAATTTAAGACACATGCTACTGGGCTAGTCATGTTACATTGCCCGTCCTTCCCTTTCCCCCTCCTCTCGCTTGGCCACACCGATAGGGTGGCATTTTTCAGGCTATTTTTTCAAGCTTGGCAGCCTAGAAGCATCTCAAATCTCTGCCCAGGTTACACCGGGGTCTGGAGCTGGTCTGTAAACAGAATTACTGCTTGAATTATAAGGTTTTTTTAAAGCATAGCTTTTGCTAGAAAGTGACACCCGTAGCCAGAGAAGTTCTGCAGAGCTCTCCAAAGATTTGTCCCCGGGTGTTGGGGGACACCTGACTTTTAGAGGCAAGGAAAAAGCCTGGGTGGTGGCAAGCACAGCATTCCTGAGATGATCCAGCAGCCTCGCATAGCCTACGGCCAGGCAGAGGGGACGTCACGCTGCTGGCTCTTGGCATCTCATGCAGGAGCTTGGCTTGGGTCTGAGGATCCCTGGATGGACCATGGGGAAGGACTGGCTTTTCCTTGGGTGGCTCGGTGAGATCCCTGCCCCAGGTAAAGCACGGCACTTCTGCCATGGTGGAGCCTGCCCATTGCTGACATGCTGACCTGCAGAGCATAAGGAGGACCCAGCCCGTCAATCATGCTCCTGACCTCTGCACACTATACCTGGAGAACAATAAAATCATTTAAATAACCCTTTAACACAGTAGAATCCAACTTCCAGGAAACACTGATCCATGCCAGTCTCAAAGCTCTGAATTTACTGCAGCAAGCAGGAGGTTTGCAACCCTCGCTGCATAAGTTGGTATTTCCCTTGGCAAAAAAAAATCCCCAAAAACCAGTGAAAGTGAGAGAAAAAAGCAAACTGCCCCAAGCCCGGTAAATGTGCCATGGCTGACACCAAGTGTTTAACACCCCCATAGCTACCTGCGCATCTCTTGTCTCACAACAGAGACAAAACCAGGCTGCAAAGTGCCAGAGCATAAAAAAGAGTGGAGGACCAGTATGCCCTGAGGGCTGGCTGAGACCGTCGGGTGTTATTTTACTGGTAAGTTTAAGGCCCAGTGGAACACAGACCTCTGGAAGCGAAGGCGAGTACTCAAATTCAGCAGGTCTCTTCTAAAATCCCTTTCAAATCCTTGTACTTTTAGAATCCCAGTTTCCACAGCAACAAGACACACAGCTCTCTGCAGAGTTTAGGGCTATAAATAAACCCCAGATCTATAGTTGTGATATTAGCTATGAGGGCTTTAAAAAATCGCATGTGGTAATGAAGCGAAAGGATCAGTGCTGAAAGGAAACAAATTTAACGAGGAAAAGATGGTTCCTGTCTTGGTTTAGAACGTAGCTTTGAACAAAGGAAAACCGACCAAACACCCCTTCTGGTAAGATCCTGCCTTTTCGAAGGGTCGGATTGATTTCAATCGAATTGCTGGAAGCGGTGCCTCGCGATCTCCGTTTCACATATGTTTAAACTCTGTGTTTAAATGGTCGTCTTCAGAAAAAAGAAGGAGAAATGGCCATTCTGTTTCGGGGGAAGCGATTAAGCGGCTCACACCGGGCCGGATTTGAATAGCCTTATGCATATTGAACCTTGCCTGCCATCCCAGTGACTCCGCTGCCTCTGCTTTAGAGAGCGTCCTGATTTAGAAAAGGGCTTCTACGTGTGCTAACTTTAAACACATATTTTAATCCTCATTGCTGCTCCGAACTGGGAGCGTTGGCCGCTGCGGGACCGCCTGCAGGGGAAGATGCTATTCCCTGAGACGCAGTCAGAGGGCAGGAATTCGGGCTGCTGGATCTAAAGAAGTGCTGGCCTTACCCCTTGACATCAGCGGATAAACAAAGACACAATCCCAGAAGGGAAGATAAATATTAGCTGTGTTAGAAGCAAAGAGGAAATTAAATAACTATCACGTGGCATAAAAACAAGCTTGTCAGGGGAGAGAGAAGCGGTGGTTCTGAGCTTTGCAGAACAGATTTGTATACAGTAGTGAGGAGGAGGAGATGAGGAAGGAGAAGAAAGGAAACACAAATCAAAGAGTTATTTGGAGTTTCCTCTGTTACAGACAGAAGGTCCATGTTATTCTAACAGATGTACCGCATGTCACCAGTTTTCTGGTGTTTGTTATTTTAGGGATGGTCTTAGGAAGAAAATAAATTCCACTCTAAGGCTCCTTTTTATCCATTTTAGGCAGTCTGTGGAGAGAAGCCCAAAGAGTGGGGCTGTGGAGATTCCTCCAGGCTGAGCTGGTGGGACATCCTCTGCTCTCTCCCCAGCAGGCAATTGCTGGGAAGGAAATCAACCAGCAGTTCCACCTTGGTTTGGGTCAGGTTGGGGCAGAAACCCACCAGCAGCACCATGGAGCTGCATTGCTGCTGCTCATCAAAAGAACTGGGAGAAAAAAGGACATCTGTTACAACACGGATAGACTTGGAGACAAAATCGAGGTGGGATTTTTTTCCCTTTTGGTGGGAAAGGAACACCATAAACGTTATCCTTACACAGAAGAAAAAAAAAATAAATTTAAATGCCCAGCTGCAAGTTGTGGCCTTAGAGTGCAAATATTTAATTCTTGCACCTTCTGCCCTAGTGACATTTCTGCACAGATTGATGTTTTCTAAAGGGCTTTCAAGCTTCTGTGCTCCTTGGTACCATCTAGTCTGGAAAAAAAGCAAAGCAAAAGAAGACATACGAAAAACCTTCCCTTTCAGAGAACACATCAGGCATAAGATACACACTCTGGGACTGACGGTGCTTTTCTTTCCCTGCGATTAATTGATCATCACATAGAGCATTTTAGAAGTAGTCCTTTTAATAGAAGAAGGAATAGAAGTTGGAATCAATAAGCAATAGTAAAAGAAAAAGAAAAAAAAAGGCATTGCAGAGGAAGCAGGCACCAGGCCCATTCTCTGAGGGCTCTGTCTTGCTCCCACTGAAATCAAAAGGAGTTTTGGAGTTGGCTGCAGTGGGAACAGGAACAGTCCTTAAGGCACTAATTAGTACAGCTGGCTGAATAATGCATAATGAACAGTTCATTCAGCTAATTTCATCTCTTTTTCTATTCATGAATTGCCCGTGAACCAATCCCAATTTTCTCATTTTGGTCGCCATTCAGAAGTTATTTGTGGGTTTCTTCAGGAAATCATCCCCTCCCCAGCGAGCAATCCCAGTGCACATCGCAACATGTACATATTAGATGTTTGCACAGGAGGACCTGAAGTGTGGGGCCACCAGGTAGGGCAGGTGGCATCATCTCTTGTGCCCGAGCTGATATTTCTGTAGCCAAGTGTACGATGTACGGGTTGGGCGGAGAATGGCTAGAGAGCAACCCTGAGGAGAAGGACTTGTGGGCGTTGGTGGATGAGAAGCTCAACATGAGCCGGCGATGTGCACTGGCAGCCCAGAAAGCCAACTGCATCCTGGGCTACATCAAGAGAAGCGTGGCCAGCAGGTCATGGGATGTCATTCTACCCCTCTGCTCTGCACTCATGAGACCCCACCTGAAGCACTGTGTCCAGCTCTGGAGTCCTCAACACAGGAAGGACATGGACCTGTTGGAATGGGTCCAGCAGAGGGCCATGAAGATGATCAGAGGGATGGAGCACCTCCCCTGTGAAGACAGGTTGAGAGAGCTGGGGTTGTTCAGCCTGGAGAAGAGAAGGCTCCAGGGAGACCTCATAGCAGCCTTCTGAAGGGAGCTACAGGAGAGCTGGGGAGGAACTCTTTTTCAGGGAGTGCAGTGACAGGGCAAGGGATAATGATTTTAAATTGGAAGAGGGGAGATTTAGATTAGATACCAGAAAGAAATTCTTTCCTGTGAGGGTGGTGAGACACTGGAACAGGTTGCCCAGAGAAGCTGTGGATGCCCCATCCCTGGAGGTGTTCAAGGCCAGGCTGGATGGGGCTTTGAGCAACCTGGTCTAGTGGAGGTGTCCCTGCCCAGGGCAGGGGGCTTGGAACTTGATGATCTTTAAGGTCCCCTCCAACCCAAACCATTCTATGATTCTATGAATTTTTACATGTTTGCAAAGAAACACTGAACTTTAGATCCATATTCGGTAAATACTTGTGCACGTTCCTTCTCTTCCTCGTGCCTTCTCCGTGAGCATTTTAAGCAGATCTAGCTGGTTAGTGGAACACTGACCAAAGGCAGAGAGAGGAGAGATATGATGTGAAAACACCCTGAGGAATGTCACTGGAATAATCAAGTAAATACTTCCAGACTTTCCTCTCCAGCTGTAGTGCAATTTGGCTGTATCCAAGAGTAAATGAATGTTGTGTAATGGATGGGAGCTGGAATCGGTCTGTGGACAGGAGGGGACAACTCCATCCTGGGTCACTGCATGTCCCCCCCCGGGGCTGCCGGAGCAGCACCCTGCACATGGGGAGAACGTTGGCTCTGGCAACCTGGGCTCCGATGTGGCAAGCAGCTGTGTTAGCTCAAGTAGAAGGAAAAATGATTGCAACACACCCTTGTTTTGTAAAGTGTCACCCAAAACGTGACTTTCCTGGGGTGAGATTAAAGTAAGGAAGAATTCAGAGCAGGAATCAAAAGGAAATAGCTGCCCCGTGATGGGGACGGTGGGGACAAGGAGGCTGTAGCTTCAGCAGAGGTTGAGACATCCCCATCCCTCCAGCCATGCAGAGCAGGCCAAAGCACAGGCAGGGAAAGACAGGGAAAACCAAGAATGTTTCTTTTGCAGCAGTTTCCCAGACAGATGCAAGGAGTAAGGGAAAAGAGCTGGGGGAAGCGTTTTTGGCAGCCCGGGACTGCGGATTTTCACACTGAGGCAAGCCCCAAGGGGCAACCGCACAAAGCCAGAAGGTCTGCCTGGCTTCTGGGGCCAAGAAGGGACGTGCCAGGGCTATCCCGCAGGGGAAGGGACTCAGGGACACGGTGAGGGAAGCTCAGGGCTGACCTGCACTTTGAATTTTGAAAGGTGACAGATGAGACAGGGTGGCGACAGAGCAGGGAGCTTCACTCAGGGAGAGGCAAGTCTATCCCTTGTGCCTCCAGCTGGAGAAAAAAAAACCCAAACCCTGAAAAATCCATATTTAGAGACACGTCTGTGCCTGCCAGAGTCTATCGGCAGAGGGCAGTGACACTCGCACGCACATGTGTGGCACACACACACACACATACATCTCTGCCAGCCTTTAATCCATCCTGCTTTTGCTGCTGTCACAGCAAGGACACCTTCCACCACCCCTGCCCAATTCGGTGTGTTACTGGGAAGGCATTCTGCAAGGGATGCTCCAGGCCCGACAGCTGGCCTCTTTCTCTCTTTTTTTTTTTTTTTAATTTTTTTTTTCCTTCCCTTTTCCCAAAGCCCACGTGATATTTTTTCTATGTGCTTCAAAGCTGGGGTTTGTTTGTTTTTTCAAAACCAAGAGCTCCAACTCCAGCATCTGCGAGGAACCTTAGAGGAAATAACCCCTGGGCACAGAAGTCGTTGAGTGAACACGCAACAGCAATATTTATCTTTCCCTTCCCAATAACGGCGCAGGCGGCACGCAGCCCTCTCGCTCCTGTCACTCACAGCATCCCAGCAGAAAAGGAGAGCTTCGGGTGGAGCTGCAGGATCAAAAGCCCTCGCTGAGGCTGAAGGGGGAATGGGAGAGGTGGACCTTGGGCAGGTCGGAATGGGCGGTTTTATTTGGCAACGGGGAGCAAGGTTTTTGGAAAAGGGCAGCCAGGAAGGGCATGTGGGGAGAGGCAGGAGGTGATCCACTGTGGAAATGTTGTGGGAGGTGGGATTGAGCAGAGGAAGCGCAAGGAGGGAGTGCTGAGTTCCACAAGGGAGCCAGCAGCTCCAGGGTGGAAGTACACAGAGGTCCCACACAAAACAACTTGGAGCTGGTGGGATTTTATATACACTGATACACAGAAGTCTGCTGTCTCTCTGCACATCGTCCTGGGACTGCATTCAGTCCCCAAAGGGGGGAAAGCTGGCTTTGGGTGGAACCCACATGAGGGTTCATCTAATTTCAACAAGTAGAGATTCTCATCTCCTGTTGACTCTGTGGATAAAAACCTGAAGTAGCTCCTTTCACACTGCATTCAGTTACCCACCTCACGCTGATTTATTTTTCAGTTAATTTTTATTTGCTTTTTGACTTTCCATGTTGCACTGAGTAAAACTCACATGAAGAAGAAATTATCTTTGTGGATTTGGCTACGTTTGCTCTGATATAAAGGAAAAGAAGGACTTCAGCCAGGCTCCTGGGTTAAACAGGATTGAGGAAATCCAAGGACAAGAGTTCAGACCCTCAAGATGGCAGGTGAGAACTAAAGTAGCTGCATCCAGTGTTGATGAAACAGACCCTCTCCGCTCTCCTGACTGGGACAGTTTCTGCATGTGCTGAAAATACAAAACCAGAAAACAACTTTACTCTCTGTTATTGTTTACTGATTACTCCGACAAGGAATCTTCCCCAGCTGTTTGTCTCAAACACGCACCAGAAGAATTTACAAGGAGAAGCTGCAGGAAATAGGGTGATCTGGGGATGAAACAAGGAGCCAGTTTTGGTGCTTGGAGAGCTGTGCTCTTCTGGGGGCTATGGCTGTACAGGCACCCCAGAATCACCCTCACTCACAACCCGCTGCCTCCAGCAAGGGCTATCACGAGCTCTTACAAAGTTGATTTATCTTGCTGAGGGTGGTTCCTTGCTTTGCCCACTGGCTAGCCAGGAATTCTTGGTGGCTTGTGATAAAATTATATGTCATTCTCCTTTCGGTTTCCTCAGGCTTCACCCCAAAGCCACTTCTAACCAGAGAAAAGGCTCCAGTTCACATACAACACTTCAGATTAGAGTTTGTCTGCCTGTCTGGCACTGAAGACAAACAATTTCTGCTCTGGCTGTAAACCACAGACTCGCTCTTTAGCAGCAAAATTCTCATTTAAACTTTCATTTGGGCTCAGGCTTAGACCTGGTTCCCAAGCAGAAAAGTTTAAACCTTCAGCATGACAACAGACCAGGCAATCACCAGATACCTGACTTTGAGCACAGCATCATGCTTTCAGGATGGATTAACGCTGGGCTAAACATAAGCAGAAAGGCCACCAAAGAACTCGGTGTCCTTATGCCTACTGCCTGGCCCGTGCTGCAATTCAATGCAAACCTTTCCTAAGGGACCGAGAGCCCTTCCTCTGTTTTCCGCACGTCCCTTCCTCCGACGGACAATACCGAGCGCGGCAGGAAAAGGAAGCGCATATGGTTTGCACTCAACGACGGATCACGACAAGGAGAGGACACAGAGAGGCTGTGGGATTTTCAAGGACCCTCTCACAGCAGGAGCCTGCAACACAGAAGCAGAGTTGTGTCGCTTTACAATATAGGACATTATGCAACTCCAGTAAGCGTCCTTTGACTGCTTACCCTCGCATTTCAGTAGAACTTCAATAAAAGCACTTGATAGTCTACGATATTCCACTGGGAAATAAAAAAGGATAAACTACCAGCATTTGGAATTTTTGCGGTGCAGCAGTTCATCTTAGCAAGGTGTATAATGAGATTTCCAATAAACCACCACCCAAAGGAATAAGCCTTTTTCTCTTATAGGCTACCAAGAGAAGTGTTCACACAACTCATGTGACAGAAAGCAGCCCGCATTTGGGCACCGTGTGCATCCCATAAAGATCAACTCCAGACAAAATGCAATTGTGCCTATAAAAACACGAACGTTAGCTCTTTTGTTTATCTGCGTTGCAGCAATATTGCACTCGCTAAAATAAAACGCACCGTCCGTCTTCCAAGAAGATTACAATCATATAAAAAATCAAGTCTGGACTCGTCCTTTGCCTGCCTGGGGCTGCATTTAAAAATGTTATTCCTGGCCTGCTCCACTTAAAGATCTCCACCCGCACCATTTATCGAGCTGATGCGCAGGCTGGCTACTGGGCTACAACGGAAAAACAGCCCAGTCCCGTGGAAAAATATTATGAAAGAAAGAAATTATGCGTCCGCCTCCTGGTTGCCGGATGCCACCTGTGCAACCCATAGGCAAATCTGAGGACGATGAAACTGCTTTGAGGCAGGCATCACCACGCTGCTGTCAGCCAGAATCCCGGTTTAGAATGGAGAGTGGGAACGTGGGGGGAAGAAAATTTACAGTCTTGAGAGGCCTTTAGTACCTCTTTTGTTCCCACATGGTGTTTAGAGGCAATCTGAAGGGCAACTGCCACAACGGCTCTGACTGTGGAGGGCGGCTTGGTTGGGTGACTGCTCAGGCCAATGCTGGGGCCAAGGGCTTCATTGAGATTTTGGGATCATGCCTCCCTCCGCTCCACCCTTGGGCCCTTCGCCACCCGAAAGTGATAACTAAGGAAAGAAGGCCCAGGTGCCATTCCCTCTTCTAGGCTGTAAGGCTTGTGAGGATGCTGCTGCCAGACAAGTGAGGGAAATGGTGTGTACCATGCTGGGGTTGGCAAAAAGCATGGGGAGGGCTCTTTGGATCAGCAGACAGACTGCAAATACACCTGCCATGAAGGGGAGAATGAAATCGGTCAAACATGACTTCAGAATCAGTCAGGTTAGCACCCCCAGGCACCCCTCTGGGCCAGCACTGACCCAGCCACAGGGACAACCCTTGTCCTGAGGGGAGGGACAGGACGCCCAGGACTAAATCAGTGACCACAGCTCCTCTCCGGAGCGGGACAAAGCACAGTTCTGCCCTAAGGGGGGATCACTACCTCGGGCCCGATCCCCGATCCCCCATCCCCTCACACTATCCCCACTCCCACCGCCGGCACCCGACCACAGACAAAAGGCGGTTGTTCCCGCCCCTCTCCCATTTAAGCCTCTTTTTGACCAATCAGCGCCAGGGGAGGGATCAAGGGGAGGGACTAAAAGCGGGTGATTGACAGGCCCGCCTAGACCCCGCGCCTGTACGCGAGGAAGGGGGCGGGAGTACAGCGCGCTGGCAGCCAATCTCCAGCTGCGAGTAGACGGCTCCGCCAATCGGCAGGGCGGTGGGCGGGGCCCGCCGCGGGGTCAGGCCGGGAGTGAAGGCGCTCCATCGCTCCTTCCTCTGTCTCTCTCTCTCCCTCTCTCTCTCTCTTCCCCCCCGCTCCGCTGCCGGCTGGGACTTCTCACCGCGGGATCCCTCCGCCGCGGACCGGTGGTGCGTGTGTGTGCGCGCGCGCTGCCGCCTGCCCCGGTCCCCCTCCGCCTGCTCGCTGCCTTCCAGCGAGGGATTATTTCCCGCGGTTGTGGCGGCGGCCGCGGCGGGGCGGCTCCGGCGGGGCCCAGCGCGGCGGGACGGGCTTGCGCGGAGGATGGCGGCAGCCGGCGCCCGGCTGAGAGAAGGAGCCGCCCCGTGAGGAAGGACGCGGGAGCGCAGAGGCCTGCTCGGGGCCGCCGGGCCCTACCGGTCCTCCACACCACCACCCTC
>NW_015090842.1:8747889-8805089 GCF_001431845.1 Calidris pugnax | reverse complement strand
GCTCGGGGGGTGTCGGGGCGCCGGCCTTGCGGGCCCCCCTCGGGGCGCTGCCGCCCGGCCTCGCCGGCGCTGCCCCCAGCAGGGCGTGCTCCCTCCGGGCCGGGGGTAGGCGAAGCACCATGGTGGAGAAGCGGTGCCCGCGGCTGCAGCGGGACGGCGTGTACCGCTGGTTCTCCGAGCTGCCCTCCCCGCAGCGTGTGGAGTTCCTCTGCGGCCTCCTGGACCTCTGCATCCCGCTGGAGCTGCGCTTCCTGGGCGCCTGCCTGGAGGACCTGGCCCGCAAGGACTATCACTCCCTGCGCGACTCCGAAATCAAGGCCAACAACCCCGCCGACCTGGGGAGCCTCACCAACCTGACGGACGAGGTGGTACGCAGCAAACTTTTGGTCTCTCTCGCCTTGCTTGGGTCTGCCCACCGAGAGGCGGCCGGGGTCCTCTTCCGTACCCTCACCCATATCGATTCCGTCATCAACAACTATGGGCTACAACTCAACGAGGGCCGCACGGGGGATGAGTTCCTGTTGCTCTTCACCATGGCATCCAACCACCCTGCTTTCAGCTTCCACCAGAAACAGGTGCTGAGGCAAGAGCTCACCCAGATCCAGAACATCATGGCCAGCACCAGCAAGAATCCCAGCACCTCTACCCTCAACACCATGGCAACCTATCCTGGCTGCCATAAGGTGGGTACCCTGCTTCTTCACACTGTAAATGGCACTGCCGCAGGGCACTGGGTTGTGTCTTCAGCTCTCATTTTAAACCAGGCATTCTAGTGATAAATTGCAGCCTAGGAGACTGGCAGAGATTGCTTGCTTGGATGATGGTGGGGATGGGCAAAGAGGGGATGCATGGAATTTTTATGGGCTCGTGGCATTTAAATGAGAAGGGGTTCGCAAGCTGATCAGCAGGCAGCACTATAAACCTTATCTGATTGCTTCTGGCAGTACCTCTGCTGAGGGGACAGTCCTGCCAGTTGCATGGAAGAGCACTGATTTAATAGGGGAAGCAAATGTGTAATATCTCTAGATTTGAGAACAAGCACCTGTTTAAGTTTCCCTGGAAGAAGTTGGAAACGAAGATCAGCTTTGGGAGTAGCTGTCCAGTGGCAAAGGCATCTTGGGGAGTTTGGGTTTTGTTTAGATGAGCGCGATGGCAAACATTTTGAGTTTCTGATAGTAAACTTAAATAAATGTTGTGGTTGCCTGCCTCCCAGAATCTCTCAGGTATTGATCCTGGTGTCAGTGGTTCACTGTCATTAACTTGCTGTTCGTTTATTCAACTGCTAGCAATTAAGCTAGACAGTAACATTTTAAGAGGTGCTGTTAGTAATTAGATATGTTACTGACTGCTTAAGTGCTCTTAGCCTGCTACAAATTAGGGAGTCAAACTGTCTTCTTGACTGAACTTAACCTGCTTGAAAGTTCAAACGAAGTACCAGCTAAGTGGGTGCATGAGCTCAGTTAACAGGCTGCAGCTTTGGAGGATGTACAGACTCAGTCAGCAAATAATGATGTTACCCTTCTATTGGGAGAGATGGTGTATGCCTGAAGGCTGTGAAAATCCCCGTGTTGGAATAATATCCTAAATAAAGCTGTTTCTGAGGGCTCACTAGAAATTCCATTAAGTTGAGCATTGAATTTCAGATTGAGACAAAAATGTATGCTTGGTCTTCTCCTGAATACAAATTTCCTTCCGATTTTGAGTTTCTTTGAATATTGCTGCTTTAATTATAAAATTTAGATGAGTGTTATTAAACTTCATACTTCTTTTAATCTTCCTTTCCTGTGTCTTTAAGCAGTGCTTGTTCCTGACATTGTGTTTTAAGGAGAAAAAACAGGGTATGGGAATGTCTCTTTATTCAGTTTAAACCACTATGTGAATAAAATATAGATGGGAAGAATATTTCATACAGAATGTAGAAGCGTATAATTAAAACCAGAAAAAGCTTCCTTTCAGATACTTCACTACTTGAAACTTCCCTTACTCAAAAGATGCACAGACGATAGGTTTGAAAGGAAAGACTGTAAATCCACATACAAGTTTTCCCAAAATAAGATGAGCAAAAAAAAAAAAAAGACAAAAATTATGCAGGCAGGAACATTTTTCAGAGTGTGCTTTCAAAGCTTCGCAAACAGAGCAGGATTTATGTAGCTGAAAAACTCCAGCACTATTTATGTCAATCTAAGATGGACGGAGAATCCATCCTACCATTTTTTTGTGCCAGCAATAAGGTATACAGGACAGTCATTGGATTATTGGGTCGTTTTTTTTTTCCTTTTGAACTCATCGAAGGGTTGTCTCTTCAAAAATACTTTTTTTTTTTTTTTTTTTTTTTTAGAGAAATTGGTGTTGAAGAATACTGGTTGCTAAGTACAGAATTGAGGCGGGGGAAAGGTGACTTTGCATTCACAGCCTGTGGAATATGTATTTTGTTTGAACAGACGCAGATTTCCTCTTTTAAGTTTGTTAAATTTTTGTCAGTGTTGATAGATGGGTAATTTTGCTACTTTTAGAGTAAGCAGTTGGCTTAAAACAGGAGTTGGATGAAGCAAGTGGAAAAAAACAATGTCTTTCTCCATTCAGCCCCGTTTAAATATGCACAAAATAAATTCCAACACTCTGGGCTTAGATCTTGTGATGTTACCAAGTTATGTTGTGACAATATTTGCGTTGTAACATCACCTAGGGGGGAAAAAAAAACAAAACCAAAAAAACCCTAATCCAGATGTCAAGAGAAAGTGAGCTAGGCTGGGCTGCTGCCTGCCAAGAGTCCCGCACGCTTCGGCCTCTTCAGAATTGGAGGAGAATTTCTTCCCCGGAGCCAGCACTTTCTCATCACTCTCTTGTTGCTTTACTACAGCTTGAGCCTACACCGAGCTGGTACTGGAAGTCAGCGCTGTGTGCTCGGTTGTATGAATGCTGCTCCTAAAATGCTCAAGCACAAACCTCTTCAAGCTCGTCCTTAGAAAACGAGATGGAGAAGTGGTCGCCACTCGAGGTCCTGAGAAACTTTAGGAAGCTGGAATGGAGTGGCTGCCTAATGGCATGCAAATAGGGAGCTCTTTGTGCACAGGGCTAGTTACCCTTCAGCCTTTCCCTTGTGCCTAGTGTGGAAATAGGCACTAAACACTGGTATGACTGTATAACTAGAGGTCTGTTACAATTCCTGCTGATTTACATTTAATTTGTTTATTCAGGGAGATGCAACAAAAAAGTTGAACTGAGCTCTTCTCTCCCTTTGCAGAAACAAACAAAAATGTGCTCCTTCTGTTCAGTCACTCATATTAAAATATGACCCAACTTGATATTAGCTACAGCTTTTTTCCAGAGGACTGGAGCTTGCAATCCTCTTTCCATCTCCTGTCTCTTTCACATCTTAGGGCGAAATTGCTCAAAAATATCTTGTGTACAATACTGAAGAGACTGAACAGTTGATACAAAATTGCTGTAAACAGTCAATGAATCTTAAAGTTGCTTTGGTGTAGGTGGACAGATTTAAAGTTGATTAGTAATGCAAACCACTGCTTTTTGCTATTGTCTTTTACTGTCTGATGGAATTGCTGACTGCAAGGAGGCTCAAAACAGCTGCCAATATGTTTTTGCTTTAATTTGTGCTTTTCGAGATTATTCTTGGATTGCATGAACCTTAACTTCACAGGAAGAGGTGGCTGTGGCTGGCTTGAAGTAGGTCAGCAATTATTAGATTCGTGGTTTCTACTTGATTGTACAAAATGAACATTAAGTTTCCTTGCCCTAAGAAGGGAGAACACTGCCCTTTCTACAACAGACTATTGCTTTAGTCTCTGTCAAGATGATAATTTCTGCCTGTTGACTTCTCCTGTATTTTCTTCTGCGTTTGAGTGGTGCCAAAACTTGAAGGACTTGAGTTCTGGGTTCTTCAAACTTTTTGCTCATAGGCATAAAATCTAAGGTATAGTTTTTAAAAATGGGAACAGTGCAAATGGTCTTCAGATGAAGCCCAGGCACATGTAACAAATCAGGTCTGTCTAAAAACTTTTGTTCCTGGGATTAACCATAGTGGGTTTATTTTGAACTGGAAATGATGTAACTGAATTTTCAGGCTGGTTTTGCACCTTAAGATGCCTATTCAGCTGACTTTTATGCCTTTCCCACAAAGGAGATAGAATGGTTTTCTGGCCAGCACTTAGAGCCTAGGATCTGAAGGCTCATTTCTGTGCTGATGCACAGTGTTTAGAGCTGCAAACTGCGGCTCTTTTCGTAGAGAGGGAGGTGGAAGCATCAGGACACAGGAAAGCCAGTAGCCAAATGTCTTCTGCTGTGCAAGTACCATCCAGGTGCTTTGATAAGCAAATTGCCACTGCTGAATTTGTGACCCACAGAGAAGGGAGAAATGTCTCAAAGCTGGCTCCCAACATCCTGAACCACCCATTCAGCCTTCTGTTGTGAGCGACTTGTGACAATGAACATCTCTTTTCTGCTAGAGGTAAAAAATGTAATGTTTTTAGTCATTCTTGCTTGCTTTGAGGCTGCAGTGATGCTGTCTTTACAGAACCCCTTAGGCTCATGTCCTGTAGATAGTGACATACCAGGACCTACTCAGATACTGGCACTTATCTAACCGTAATAATATGATGCATGGCCTATCTTTTTCTCTCTAGAAGTCTGCTTGCGTTAGTAATGCTGAGGACATAACTTCCAGAGCTAGAGAAGTTATTCATGAGTCTGTCACCTTTGTATTTCTTGGAGCTGTTTCATCTACTCATTGAGATCTTTCTGTAAAAACAAGGAAATAAGGTAATGCTTTGGCTGCGAAGTGCCTGGCGGAGAAGAGCTCCTCAGTGCAGGCAGTGCAATGATCTGGTGGTGGCTTCAGCTGCAGAACCGGGGTCGTAAATAGTAGGTCTGACTATAGTTTGTTTGCAGCTGAAAGGAAATAAGAGTCAGTGACACTGTAGCTATGTGGCTCTTTCGGGTTGATACCTTGTGAATGGGAAAATGGCTCTTGCCTAGTCAGCTTCCAAATACTGCACCAATGGCTATTTCAAGTTTCTAGCATAAGATGCTATTTTTCACCCGCACTAATCCCCTAGGCTCATCTAAAACTTAGAAATAACTAAGGACTGTTTATTGGGAGCTGTGTAGAGCTGATGCTCTGGGGGGTCCATTTCAAATACCGTTGCCTTTCTGTTCTGTTTGCTACGGGTGATTGAAGTTACAGACACCATCTTCAGAGTTTTTTATTTCATCTGTGGAATGATGAGTTGGAAAAGATATTATTTGTTGGGCAGAAACCAAGTCATTAAGTCCTCACAGAGTTAAGCAATCTAGCTATTAAGTGATCTGTGCCAGATGCTTTTATGCTAGCTTCGTAGGGATAGAATAAATCATGAAAACCCTAACTTTTAGCCTCCTAACCCACTGAAGGTATTTTGTAGCTGTAGTAGATTACCATGTTAATAGCAGTTGCTAGCTAGGATTAGGAGTGTTTACTTGCTGATAGCAGTAGTTGCTATCTCAGGAATGATCTCATTTTCAAAACCACACAAAACTAACCTCAGGAGGTGTTGGGGCAAGTCCTGTAGCTCATGTGCCAATCCTTGCATGTCCTTTTGGTGTTCAGGGTACTTGAGGCAACACATATTACACATGCCTTTTGATGTTCCAGTTAAGAAATGGGAGGCTTCCAGTTCTGGCTTGTTTCTTACTGATATTCTTCTATGAAAGTTTTTGTGACTCTGATAAAATGATTCAGTCTCAAACCTGCAGTATTTTCAGAAATGAGCTCAACATGTAAAGGGATCCTTGGAAGACAACAGTCTCATGTAGTTACAGTATTAATTACCACCAAATTCACTTTGCCCAGTTGTATGTTACGTGATGAACTTGAATTTAAGAACCTAAATTAGTTCACTCGGGAAATGGACTCTACATCCAAACATCAGAGGCAGAGCAGCCAAAAAATTTGTGTTGAGCTAATAATGATGTTGTTTTTTCCGTGAACTGTTTTCCCTTTTTTTTTAACGCAGGCTGAATGAAGATTTTGTTTTAAGAGTGCGTTCCACTTCACTTTTTTTAATTTACTCTTTTTTTTTCCTACTAATTACCTTGTAACTGTTAGTTGTCAGTGAAGCAACATTGAAGTGGCCTCATCTCTTCTGGAAGAAAAATACATGGGTGTTATTCTGGAATTAAAAAAAACAAAACACAAACGTGTGATGTAAAGTGTTGAACATTTTGAACTGTACCAGACTTCAAACTGTTTTAATTGAATCAGTGTACAAGCTGTATGCAGATCCTCCTTGGGAAAACAGAGCCGGGGTAGTTAACCACACCTAACAAGCATTCCAGTGTCTAACTTCAAAGGTACTGAACAGCATCCTTGTTTTGGAAGTATTCAGCCATTTGGTTTAGCGTGGGGTTTTTTTGTAAATGTTTGAATTGCTAAAACTGAGATCCTGTCATCTTTTAGCTGGTTATTTGATACAGCATGGCCTCTTTTCTAGCAGGGCAGAGCTCTGATTCTCCTGTGGACTTCAGTGCTGCACTACCTGTGAGACTTTGAAGTGTGCTGTGGTAAAGGGACATGTACAGTCATCACTTACATTCAAATACTGCAGTGTCTGTTTTACTACTTGCTGTTGAGCCCTTTTTTTCTTAGGAAAAAAAAAATAAATGTTATTCTTGAGACTGCAGATAAGAGTTTCTGTGAATCCACAGAATCTTATTATAGAAATGCTAGATCTAGTTTGTCTGTTGGAATGGGGACCGTTGCCACGCTTAAACTAGAATTTGATTTTACTCTTTGGCAAAAGAATTGGAGCAAGTTGAATTGAAGTTGTTCCCTATTTAGGTTGGAAATGAGTATTAAGTCTAGCAAAGAGATGTTGATACGGTTCAGGTGTGTATTTCTTTGCATGGGTTTTGTAGTGAGCAAATATTTAAATCCCTCACTCTTGCCTTGTGCTAAAATGGAATTTTTCCTTTGGTCTCATTGGTACGAGTGTCCAATAATAAGCATTGGAAAGGATAAACTTTTTAACAGGTGTTCTGGCCAATATAGGATTTCAGGATTTTTGTAAATAGCTGAAATGATCCAGAAACAATAAGATCAATTACTTAAGGGGCAAAATCTTTATTTTAATTAAAGGCTTGCCAAGTCATCATGATAAATAGTGAAAGTGAGCATTTTTCATGCATATTATAAATTCTTCTCCAATGTCTCACTTTTTCTACCATAAGCAATTGTATTACACTCAAGCTATTACTTAAGTAGATGTTGAGGAGAGGAAGAAGGGGGAGATTAAAATCTGCAAGTTTGTGATTTGTCAGATTACTTCTGCCAAACTTGTTAGTCGGTGAGTTGTTGCAGAAGAGATCAGAGTGGCAATGAACCATTCTACCAGGGAAAGGCTTATGGTATCGTTGCTTGGATTATCCTCTAGCAGATTTTAGAAATGCTTCTTTATCTTTTACCTCCCAACTGTATGTACTGGCCCCGTGGGGTCAATTTCCCACCCATATGCTGGCAACGTAAATATGGTAGCTCTAAAGTCAACATAGTATTAGTGTTAATATGTCATTAAGGGCTGAAGGCTTGTATAGCAGAGAGGACCATGCTATACTTTGAATTCTCTTGGGAAGTTTAAGATAATCTTCCCTTCTGGCAGCTGTGCTTTTAGCTTTTGGTAGCATTCGGGTGAAGAAACAAGGACGTACTTGCACATCAGTGTTGGGACATAGAGCAGTAGTGTCACTTTCAAGCTCTGATTATAAACAGTTATCTGGTTTGATTTTGAGATGTTTTAAGTGATTGGTTTGGAGAATTCAGATTTGGTTTTTGTTTTGTTTTGGAGGAAAAATACAATATCTTTCTTGTCATCTCTTTTGAAATATACCTGATGCACCAGAAGTCTAGAATGAAAGTGTCTTGAATTAGCGCAGTGTGAGTGAACTGATTGGACTTGCTGGCTGTCCAATAAGCTATAGCAAATTGTGGAAGATGAGATAGATGAAACAGGGTGTTGTTTTCTTGCTTTTTTTTCTTGTTTTTTTTTCTGTTGCCTTTTACAGAGAGTTTTTCCCTTTAGAGTTCAAACTTTAACTCAGTGTGTCGTTTCAGCGGGAAATCCCACATATTCTGGCTGTTTGGCAAGCTCATGTAGTTATCTGTTGGAGACTGTAGTGGTGGCAGAAAACATTGCATTAGCTCATATTAAATAATTCTAAAACTTCTTTGCAGAGCGTGGCTTCACTCGTTTGCCTTGTGGGGTGAGTACACATCTCTGCACAAACTAGACTTGCCAGGTGTTTTCAAATGCTACTTCTGACTGTCTGCGATGACAAATGCACAGCACAGTGTAATTAAAGTCCAGTTACTCTTTGGTAGATTTATGTTCCTGGCATTCACAAAGTATTCACGATTCTTTAAACAAAGGATTTTTAGTGGAAATGACCTAGTCTATAAAATATGACCCAGACTTTTTTTTGGTCCATCTGCTCTGCTGAATTTATAATAGAGCCTTGTAGTAGGTGTGTGATTGTCCCGTAGCATTTAAGTGCCACATGCCTCATTTCATTCCAGTAATGGTCTCGCAGAACAAAAGCATCTGATCTATTATCCCATTTCACTGTGAATTGCCTGTTCACCCTTTGTGTTCAAAGACGGATTCCTTTTTACTGACTTCTTATAAGAGTAGGTGTGGGACCTTCTGTAGCTATTGAGAAACGTGGAAACATCTGACTTGATAGCACCTGGTCCTTACGTCTTTTTTGGCAGACCCTGGCTCTTGGAACTACATGAATTTCTAGCACAAACCAAGCTCTTCCAGTTGTATTCAAGTCCCAGTCCAACAAAGCAACTAAACACATGTAAATTTAAGTGTTGAGGACTTCACTAGGTATGTGAAGAGTTGGAGTGTGTTTGTGAGTGCTCCTTAAACATCCTCGTGGAAGAGTTCAAATCTTCAAAAGGAGTAGCTTTTAATTTTGTTCTTGTAGTGGGAGAGCAGTCAGGTATTTGCATACATAAGTAAATGCAGAAGTGGTGCCTGAGGCTATGGTTTCACAAGCAGCTGGGCAGACTAATGGCTTGTTGCTATTAAGAGGATGATGTTTGCTCAGTCTTGCTCCTCCTGGTTTTATAGTCAGTGGATTTTGAGTTTCGGCTCCTCGCATTGGGTGCTCTTGTTTCTGGCTCAGACTTTGCCTAATGGACAATTGTATTTGCTATTTTTTCAAATTATTTGGGAACCTGAGTTACGTACCTGCATTGGGAAATAGCAGCTGAACTGCCTGAGCATGCACGGGCTCTATCCTTGCCATCCAGCTTCTGGAGGAGCATTTTTGCAAGCAGGATTGCACCGTGTTAAAGACCTTGGTGTTAACCTCAAAATAAGCTGCTGTTAATACTCGCTAATAGGAAACTGGCAGGAGCGAATGGAGTTGACTGGCTTTCTCCCCCCTCTGACTTCAGTACTCTAATTTCTGAGTGCACTTTTACATGTTATCTGCATCAGCCTCAAGCGTGGAGGTCGGTTTAGAACTATGAAAAACCTTCTTTAGTGGAGACTTCCCAAGCAAGTATTGGCAGAAGCATTTATCTGTGGGACTTTGCCAGTGTATCACTGGCCACTTCTGAAAACTGAACATTATGTGAAAAAGTTTTCCTGTGTCATCGATGGGAGAACGTGTTCGTGTGGCTTTTAGCTATGGCCCCAGTATCTTACTTAATTGACTCATTGCTTTTATATTTTGTTTATGTTTCCTGTGTAATACGTAACCTAAATTTCATACCTAACTAGGTATAGAAATCAGTATTTTATTCCCTCAGATCCCGTATCATTGTTCCCTTAAATTATAGGTCATGTTGCACTTTAGGTAGTGAGCTATGTTGATTTTTAATATTGGCTTCACTTCAAACCAAGTCAGCAAATACTTTACTATTAAACCATGTATTTTCTGTGTTCTGTTTGGTTATTTTTAAAAGGAACATATAATTGCTGTTTGGGTAAAATTCTTAATGTTAAGTTTGATTTCTATCAGTCCTGTTATTTTTGTGAAAGACTTTGCTGTATTAAATGTTAGGCGTTGTCCCTGGGGAGCAAAGCTAAATCTGGCTTCACACATTTACCATTTTCTATATTGACTTCCACTGTCTTGGAGAGTGGCAGAGCCACTTCAGGTAGCAGTTGCTGAAAGAAACACTGCTTGTTGAAGTAACTGCTCCAGGTGATTTTGTCGTGCAGATTTATTTTCCTGTGTGTTTTTTGGTGGATCAAGGGTTTTGAAGAGCTTTCTAGAACTTTTTTTGCTGTCCCAAGAAGACCTAGGCCTGTCGGTACATCTCTGATGCTGAGAAGAAAATCACTGCACTCCGCTGAAAAAAAATTTTTATTGTTTGCTGGCAGGTGAAAAGGGGAAAATGTGATAATAGCTAAAATTCTAGCAATGACTTGTGATGCCTTGACATGTTTGTCCTCAATCCCCGAGTGAAAGTGATTGTTTCTCTTCCTGGTTAGGTCCTGGGGGTGGAGGGCTTCAGGGTGACCTTCTGTGATCCTTCTGTCTAGCACATGTTGGGAAGGATGCACTTTTCAGTAGCAGAAACCAGTTTTGATACTGTCTTTATTACTATGGAAAGTGAGGCACAGAATAGTTCAGGCTGAACCGCAGTCATTAGGTAATGGTGAATTTTCTTTGTTATTTTCAGTTATGGCTACTGCTTGAATTTGAAATTCAAGAGACAAGCTAGGTTTTAATCTGGAAAATCAGAAGCTCATCTGTGAGCCAGATGCTCTGCTGTGGAGGGAGTAGACACAACATTAGAGTTGAGTAAAAATAGTTTAAAAATTTCTTCTGCACCCATTTGAGTGGTGCATCTTCTAGAGTCATTGAATAAGCCAACAGGCCACTCTGATGTTAAAACAGTTTATGAATAATCTAATGAAACTATAGATAGGCATAACTGAGGCCTTTCCTTCTCCCTGGCCGTCTACCAAATGCTGTGCTAAGGGTAAGGTTAGGTATAGTGAAAAGTATTTCTATTGCTTTAACTCTCTGGGGTTGCTGTATTATTTGATTAGTCTTCATGGACTGTTTCTGTTGATGTTCTCAAATAATTTAAGTTGAAAAATCCAAACTCTTCTTTTCAAATGTCTGATGCTGTGCCCTCTGAGACTTTGAATGATTCGTGAATTTTTCTGCATTTATAAAATGTCACTCCTGTGGTTTATGATGATACATAGCCTGAACATTTCTGGTTTCTGTGATGCCAGTTTATCCACCTTTACTGTGGACTGTTACTGCTTCAGAAAACAAGCCTTTAATAGTTCCTGAACAGCAGATGCTTATTCTTTAATGGCATCTTGGCTTTCTTCAGAAATGCTTCAGACCTTTTAGGATCTGTAGTAATTTGCTCACCGCTTCTCAGAAGCTTTATCTCACTGGAATGCCTTGTTCTTTATTTGGAATCTGGTTGTTTGTGCTGAGCCCAAGCTAGGGATTGCAGTGGTGTTCAGCTGTGGGGAGCATTCCTCCCAGAATCTACCTGACACTGAATTTCTGCAGCTGAATTTGGATAAGTCCTTCCTAGGCATCCACTGTTAAGCTTTTGCCAGCGTTTCTCCCAACCCTGCCAGGGCAGTATCTCCTGCAGTTCATAGCTGATGGGTTATTGTTCTTCTGTGTTTTCCTTGGCCTCAAATTAAATAAAAAATAAAAAAAAAGCTGTTACTATTTTGGAAATAAAACTTTGATTTGCAAAACATATTTCATTATTTTACTTTTGCTAAACAAATCCAAACCTTTGCAGTATTGGTATGTTTAAGTCAGTGGAAAAAATTATTTAAAATTTGGAATGAAAGCTTTAAGCAGTCAGATTCACTGCTTATAACACCACTCAGCTCGCTAACAAAGTGCTCCATTTGGAACTAATCAGAGCTTTGTGATTTTTTTTTTTTTCCTAGGCCAATTTGGAACTGCTTTGCTTTGATGTGTGACTGAATCAGATAGTATATGAGCTCAGTCAGTCAAGACATATGGGCTAAATTAATCTTTACTAAGTATATAGAAATTAAATCTTTATGGAAAGAATTGGAGGTTATGTATAAACAAAATGCAAATTTTAAACTGCACGCAATGCTTACTGTAAGGATAGTGGAGAGAAGGGAATACAAGACAGGAGGCAATATATTATAACAAACTGCTTGTTTGGAGATTTGTCTGAAACCATGTGGCTGTGTTCTTACTCAGTTTCAAGTACCGTGTTTATATTTGCTGATTGTTCTGCATGTTTGGAACCTGGCTGTTTAGGATAACATAGTCTGCCCTGAATCTAATTTTCTGGCTTGTGCTGTTCCTGGGTTGCTCTTCTGCCACCTCCCCTTGCCAGGAGGATGATGGTGTCATTGCTCAGTCCACTGGAACTTCCTCTCAGCAGCCACCCACCGGAGGGAGAGTTTAATGAGCTCCAGGAGAGAGACTCTGTGGGATAAGCTGTGGTAAAGACTGACTTTGGCAAAGAGATTTAAACTGTTCTCCACCCTCCAAGCTTAAAGTTTAATGGCTGGTCTTTCTAATGGGAAACCTTCATACTGGGGTTTTGTTATTTGTGGAAAGATGTGCTGAAGAAATATCATGTCTACTTCTTGATCAAAAATTAAGTTTACTTCTAAGTGCTGAAAAGGAAAGCAGATAGTTTCTTCTGACACTCATCTGTCTTTCTGGAGTGATTTCTTTGCATATATAAGCTTTTTTCTGGATGTCAAATGTATCAAGTCTTTCACTGGTGCTGCTGCCTGAAACGGCATACAAAGTTATACACGTCAGTCTTAAAATGGAGCTTACAATAGGTTTATTGTGTACTGCCTAGCGGTAAGGATGTGCTATTTTTGACTGGGATTGTGTATTTTGGTTGATGTCAATACTTAAGGCTAAAGGTAGGGTGAGCAAAGTATTGTTTTAAGTGTAAATTGTCCTAACTGGTTGCACTGACTCAAGTAATCAGGGTCTGAGTGAGCCTTTTTCCTTTCTGGGACCTGCAGTCGCTGGTGTCAGTTACCATGAATAGAGGATGGCTGCTTTCCTTATGTTGGGATGCACCTTTTCACCTGTGATTTGTGAAAGGCTAAAATTCACCTTTAATTCTAATTACAGATCTCCATATCAGGATTTCACGTTATTCAGAATGTGGCAATTGAAATTCAAGCAGTGCACTAGTTAGTTCCAGGGCTTTTGTTAAGTCTGAACTACCTCTTTAAAGCACACTTTCCTCTTTAAGATAGTTAAACCTTTGTTTTCAGTACTGCTAATTTAATTGTTCATCCACTTCAGCTTCTCATTACCTAGTAAACAAGAGAGTAATTGCCTTGCTCATGAGGCAGGCACTGAGTGTTGTACTACAAGTAATAGCTGTTTTAATGTGTTGCTACATAATTATGAATGCTCTCCTGGACAGCAGCTGAAGTGGGCAGTCTTCAATTCTGCTTTTTCTAATGACTTATGTTAGTTCCTGTAGTTTTAAGTAATGGTAAGAATATGTTTTCTTATGGTAAATGCAGTTTAGAAGGTACTTATTAGGCCATGAAGTCTGGTTTGATGATGCAGCCTTCCCCGTGACACGTTTTTAGTGTGTGGTTTTTCATTGAAATATGGTCACGATAGCGGGCTTTTAAATGGCAAAGACAAGAAAATTAGATTTTGCTAAATTGGAATTCATTCCTTGTGATCTGTGTGGAGATACTTTGAAATGCCTCGGTTCTGCATCTGTGTAGGTAGGTAACATAACATAAAAAGGATATTTTCCAAGAGCTCCTTTCCCTTTATTTTCTTGTTGAAAAGTTAAGAGCTGCAGCGTGGAGAGGTTAAGGGTCTTGCAATATCTCTATTGACTGCTGTGACTATTGTTTAAAAAAGAATTATACTTTAAGTAGCTTTATAGATTAGCCAAGATAATCTAGATTTGTGAATAGCTGCTGACTAAAAACAACTTCCCTGAACTGTTACTTGTGGAATATCAATAGTAACACTCTTTGGTTTTAAAAGAAGAAAATGTCTCCTGACTGCCTTCAAAGCGGTTCTGCTCACTCTGGAGGAAGGTGTGATGTTTGTGCATTTCCTCAGTTTATTTTATTGGATTTTTTTTTTTCTTTCCAGGTCACTCCAAGGTCCGAGACCCCCATCAACAGTGTCAGTAACAGTTTGGAAAATGTACTACATACATCAACACATTCCATTGAGGAGTCATTACCCAAGAGGCCTTCGGGGAAACACTCCAAAGGTGTGTCCTTTTCTGCATGCGCATTTCCAGCAGGGGAACAAACTCCTACCTCTTGATGGCAATTAGCATTATTTTAATTGATTGGAGACTGGAATTTTGCTGCTTCTGCATTGGGTTGAGCAAAGGAAGTCATTTTTGTAGGAAGTGTTAGTGTATCAGTGAAAAAATGGTCGGTGACAGACAAGTGTGCTTATTCTTGTGTTGGGAAATACGCAAGAAAGTTCCTTGTGAGATAAAATACCAGTTTAGCTCTCCTGAAATATTATATTCTCAAAGAGTGAATATCTCTGACACTCCACCTCTCATCCTTATAGTAGCAGGTTATTTCTTGGATGAAGCATATGGTGATGAGTGTTGCTTTACTGGGGAGACGAGAAGGCATTTAAAACAGCAGTTAGGCTTCCACTTCCACCTTGCTCTTGGTTCCCAAGAATGTGTAAGTGAGAAGCTGAGGGAAGAGGAGTGGAGGATAGGGGAGAGAGCTTGCACCTTTTATAGCTTGTGTGCACCCTGAATGTTGTCACAAATAAGTCTTATTTTTGTAATATTATATTGCACGCTGACTGGCTAAAAACTGGGCTTTGCAAATTTGAGTTAATAAGCATGCATTCCATTTCCGCACTCCAGGCTATGATTACAGATATTAAAATGTCTAGGTTAAAATGTGACTAACAGTATTTCTGTTTAATGCATACAAAAAGCACTGTTAAGTGAGGAAAGTCTTTGAACTGTGAGCTGCTATTTGTGTAGAACTGCTTTTGTAAACTCTTTGTGGTAATAATAAAAATAGCTCTGTATGGCACAACTAATGGAGGGGAAATACACCATCACGTTGCCAGCGCTGGTGTATCGCCTTCAAATGTCATTAAAAATATTGTCATATAGATTGTTGGGGTTTTTTTGATTTGGACTTGGTCTTCAGAGTTCTGTTTGCTGCGTAACCTTGCAAATACAGTTTAATACCACGTAAATTGTGATCAAGAATTTCATGATTTGGACTTGGTCTTCAGAGTTCTGTTTACTTCTCTGCCACTGGTTTGCTACGTAACCTTGCAAATACAGTTTAATACCCCCTAAATTGTGATCAAGCACATCTTCATTCAGAGGAACTGATACAGCTTGGAAAGGGTTAAGTGTCCCAAGGAAATGTTCTTAGCTTGCCTCTGCTGGACCTCCTTTTCTGTGAAATATTCAACTATAATCCCAGTAGCTGTAAGTACCAATAATTTTTTACAGCAGAATAGTGCTGTAAGTAGCTATTTCTCCAGCTGTAAAAGCTATCAGGGTAGAAGAAAATGCAACACTAAGCAAAAGCATGGCTTGGTTTGTGGCTTCCATCTGATTAAAAATAGGACAGGGTTCAACACTGTTTTCATTTGTACTCAGTGATTGCTATTCCAGTACCATATATGCCAAGATTAGTCATGGTACACTGTGAAAATTAATTAGCTTTTCTTCTGATCTGTTTTTATCTTATAGAATACCTGCTTGGTTTTCAGAGAATGTAGCTTTTTAATTCATAAGATTGCCTTTGTGATAGTTGGTAAAAGATGTTGTGGAACAAGTATGGTTTTCTTACTAACTGATATTCTGCTTTCTGGTTCACCAGCAGCAAAGACCATGTTGAGTTCTCCTTGATACATGACGATCAGTCTGGGAGGGAGTTCTGTCTCTGGATTATTGGCCAGCCCAGAGCCACCATTGCTCACTTGCAGATTTCTAATTCTTGTAGCAATCAGACGTAACACTCTTAATTTAGCAGGACCCCCTACCTTTTTAACCTAGAGCACATGAAATTCAGCCATGAGTGTATGGGATGGACAGGTTGCTTGACCAGTGTGTAATTCTTGTGTTGATATTTTTCTAGCGAGTCTTGTTTCAAACAGCTTGAGGGGACAGGATTTCTTCTCCCTTGTGGTCAGGAACAGCGAGCTGCTGAAGTTCATCATTCCTTTCTTGGCAAAGTACTGGAGCTGGAAGTGTCTCAGTTGACAAGGCTGTAGCTGAAACAGACAAAAAAATGAGAAAGCAGTATGAGGTGCAGTACCCATTGTGTTTAGTTGGATTAGAGACAGTTTGTGTTAATCCAGTGAATGGTTTTAATCCTGATTTGTAGAAATGTTAGTAATATAACATACTCTGTACATAATTGAACAGTGAGTGGGTTTGTAGTAGGCTTGGACCTGGAAGCTATCAGTGGTTGTATTTTCCTTAATCCACACTTTGAAACTAGCGTTTAGCATAAAATATTTCAAGTTTCTACATGGGAGAGAGACAAGAGCAGAGTATATTGCCGAGTACTCTTTAACAAACTGTGGTAGAAGTCTGTTTGCACTTGTTTGCATTAAGTTGTGAGCTGGAAGCATTCATACATGCTTCTTGTAGAGACTTGTCAAATACATAACTTCTGAATAATTTCACCATCCTATCTGCAGAGAGTATTGCTGCCTTGGGAAATGAATTTATAAAATGAGTATCAGTTTGAGAAGTCCCTAAATGTTCCCTTTTATCTGAGAGGCCCGGCTAACTGGGAATGCTCTCAGGCACTGGGGTAATGGATCCATGCTGTAGTGCCCAAGTTGTTGGGAGTGGTGACCAGCTTGGAGCAATCATATGGTTATTTACTAAAATTCTCCAATTTTTCTACACTGGCCCTTCGGTCTTAGTTAAATCCCAGTCTCACTTCTGCATGTATTGGTGCTAAAGCAGGGTAAACCAGATGGACATTTCTGCAAAGTGAAAAGTTGTGACACTAGGAAGATCCTGTACCTGTTGACATAAGGGTTTCAACTATCTGTGCTTTATCTGGACTTTACTTTTGTAAAATAAAGTTCAAAAATTTGTCCTATGCAAGTTTAGAAAAAAAAATGGATAGGTATTGACATAGAAGGATGTGGACACCTCTTCTGAAGTCTGATAGCTGTAACATGCTGTATAAATTGTGCTTTTTAATCATATGTTTTGATTGGTGATTTAGGATTGTTCAAACCCATTTTTACAGATGTGGAAGTTATTTTAACTGGTGGTAACTTCAGGAAGTGGTGACTTGTCAGGGACTGGCTATTGTGCTCATAAGCTGCAGACGGGCTTATATGCAGACTTTTAAGGTATTGACAGATCTCACTGGTCAAGGAGAACAAAGGCAAATGCAGATAAATTATGTTACATGTAACTGAAATTCCAAGAGGGATGTGTTGCTCGATATTTCTGTCTCTTTTTCCACTGTTTCTAGAACGTAGTCAGGTTTTAACCTCGGGTTGATCCAAACAAAACAATCATGTTCAAATGAAGGCTGGGCGTATTTTGCATACTGCATGAGTTGATGCACACTGTCTTCCTTGAGTTGCCTTTGGCTTTTTTTCTGCAATACTACAGGAACTGAACCCGATGCAAATAGAGCTGCAGAAGGTGGCAGTAGCCAGTTTCAGAAATGGGATTTTGTGCCTGCAAACGCTTGCTGGGTGGGCAGCAGTGCAGTGTGTGGTGAGTGGTGCCTTCTATAGGCAGGTTTGTTGGCGTTGTGCTGGGAAACACAAACTCAGTGTCCTGGTTTGAGGTAGAACAGAACCACTTTCACTTTCAGCAATTCTACTTTTCGGTTAAGTCTCTCCTAACTAACTGTGCTCTCTGAAATTAGTAGCGTATTTTTCAGGCAGTGTCTGCTTCTAGCAGTGATAAGGCCTGATGTTTATAGTTAATACCAAGGAGTGGTAGGTAGAGAGGCTCTTGCTTATACATACTCTTATAACAACCAAGGCCAGCTCGCTTTCTTATTTACCAAGTTGGAGGCTTGGAAGGGAAAAAGTGTGGAGGGATCTCACCTGCAGGGTGGAGTGGATGTGATGGGTGACCTGGGGTCTTCATCCCATCTGCATCATGCTCAGGCTAAAAGTTAAGGAATCAAAGGCGCCAGCCTCTTCTTCTGTGGCTGGTGTTTGAGGAAGATTCTGTCTGTTCTTCTGCCTTTGATACCAATCTGTGTGTTCCTGAATCCAGATCTAGAATCCATTTCCCATCTGTCACAGACTCCAGTCTGGGACTTTCCCACTGCCTGATGGTGATGTCATCCTGGGAGCTTGATACTGGTTTTGTATATATTTTATATATTTCATTATTTTCTTCTTATAATTTTTTCTTTTTATTATTAATATTTAATTACGGTAGTTTTAGGGGGATTTTTCCAACCCATAAATCTCTCTGCCTTCTCTTCTGGGAAGGGGGAGAGGTTAAAGAGAGCATTTACTGTTCATTTAGTGGCCAGCCCAGCCTACACCACCACAGTCAGCAAACTTGCAGAGATTCTGATAGAGGCACTGAGGCTGGTTGTCTTATATTCAGGATTTCACCCTGTGTTTTCTGGAGAGCCACCTCAGAACCTTTTTCTAGTAGCAAGTGACCCAGGTTGTTAAAGAAGGTCACTGGTTAAAAATAGTATATTGGCTAGCAACTTTTGTTTTGCAGGTATAATCCTCTGCTGGTGGCTAAGGGAAATTCAGTTGTTATGCCAAAGTCCAGAAGGAACTGTCTCACCTACCACAAGTCCTATTCACAGAGCTAATTTATAACAAACCTATGCGTGTAGAGTCGTTCTGACCTTGTGTGGCAATTTCCAAAAGAGAGTAGTTATGGTTATCAAAGCTGAATGAAAAATTCAGCTTATTCCGTATTTTTTTTAAAAAGCAATAGGATTTTCCTGTACACCAGAGATGTTATTAATTACTCTTACTGTAAGGTTCCAAGCAGCAGAATGATTTGGCCATTAGGTGGGTAGCACCGTAGGCAAGTTCTACTCTGTGCATGTGACATTTTAGCAATGTATTAAACATGGTCAGTGACCACAGCATATTTTCCAAAAGCGCAGTGGAATAAAGTACATTAGACCAGATGTTGAAGGGCAGAACAAAAGAATCTTTATAGTAAAGGCAATGTAAGTTGCAAAACATTACAGTACGGAGACTGTGCAGTCTTCATACTGTAATTTCTCATAATACTGAGTAAAATTTTGATTTGTCACAGCCTCTGTTTTAAATTTTCTGCAGTGAAAGTTCTGTGTTGGTATTTATAAGATGTTCATTACTGCTTTGAGGCTTTCCAGGTGGCTCTTACCACTGTTTTCCTCCACAAAACAGTCTGGAAGATGGTTTTCTCGACTAAACAAGTCTCATTTTCTGCAAGGTGACAAAAATTCCCCTATTCTTGTGTTTCCTATATATTTATCTTGCCTTTCCGCTATTGCCACACAAAACCTCAAAATTGTCTCCAAGCCAGTCTGATTTCGAATGAAGCAACTGTTGAAATGTAATCCTTTTATAGTGAGGCTGAATCACAATTCTTGCAACACACGCATCTAATGATAGGCACGAACTGCCTTCTGTGGACAGAGAGGAGTAAAGCTTTTAGATGTAAAATGGGTGCAGCAGGCTTTATTCTCCATTCTGTACTCCATTTAGTACCCCTGCTGAGCACAGTAAAACTTCTTGCTTAATTGAAGGTATGCTATTAGTCCACATACAGTGTCCTGCAAAGCCTCGACAGCGTCCTAAGCTAGAATAAATGCTTGAATAAATAGGATAGAATAAATGCTAGAATAAATAGGATGACTTACTGGACTGCACATGACTTACTGGACAAAAGGAGCTGCAGCCTGTGGACAGGAGGAAAATCAAACTTTAGAGCAGATGCATCTCAGTAATGTATTGACTTAATTTTGGATTAATATTAGGACGTAAAATATATCCTTGTGTGCAGTAATCCTGTTGACCTCAGGTAGGATCTGAGTTGTAGGTAGGTTAAGCTGATGGTTATGTGCAGCAAGCTTTGGCATCTAAATAGTTTCATTACAATAGTCAGCAGAAATGCGTGATGTAAGCTATCAAGAACTTCTATTCACTATTTTTGCTACCCAATTTATTTTCCTTGGCAAAATGTATTTGTACAGTCTTGCACCTTTTTTTATCTCCCACTTCCTTGACTCATCCTTTTTCCATAAGAAACTAGACTGCAGGAACTCTCTTATTTAATGGCAATTAACAGTCTTTTCTCTCCTGAAATGTATGACACCGGTTGTTCAGCCTGTTGAAAGGAGGGAGAAAATACAGGGGGAGAAAAAAAGCTCTGAAATCCTCTTGGTTCAGGGTCCAGACTTTATAGTGCCTTGTTCTGCATCAGTTGTGTAGCTGGATTATTCTATTTTTAAGTAAATACATCATCTCCAACAATATTGGGTTGTCTACTCTTAGGGTAAGGCTTAAAGAAATATTTAGGCTATGATAATCCTTCAGAAAAAATCTGCCTCTACCAACTGTATATAATTTTTCAGCTGTTTGTATATGTCTTGGTTCATTTCATCTCTGAAGTAGAGCTCTGCTTCTAAACTTCAGCAATGTATGTTGTTAGATCACACACAAGGCGTTGCATTCCCGACTATCTCTAATATACTACTTGTTTTATGAGTATCAAGAGTTAATTCTAGCAATCAAATCCCAAGGATTAGTGTACTTCAAAAGAAATGTTTTGATGTTGCATATTTTCCCCTGTGCTAGAAGATTATTGTGTATTAAGAAATTTCTTGAAGCCTGTATGTCGCATAAATCATGCAGCTTGCTCTTCTGGAGCTGGGAGTTCAATTCAGGTTGCAGGTTTAATTTTGCAATACAGGCAGTACTCATGAGTTTTAAATTCAGTTTTAAAAAAAAACATTAAAAAAACATTGCATTTCATCTCAAGCTTTTGTGGATTATGCAGTTGTTCCCTGTGCTTACGTTGGCAGGCGTAGAACCCCGTTGTGTCCCCAAAGGCAGAGGTCAGGTTGAGTAGGTCACACTTGGGCTGTGTCAGAGCTGCCAGTAGAAGTTCCATGCTCCTGGGACTGCACTTGGACTCTGGCAAATTCATGTTGTTACCTGTTAATAAGTAAACTTTTCTACTCTCTAGAGGTTGGAGTTGGTTTCTTTGTCATCCTTGTTGCCTCCCTTTCCACATACCAAGACTTGTCAGCAGAGATCTGGGATTGCTGTGACAAGATGCAAAGGGAGAGGAGGGGAGAGCATGGGGACTCTTCTAACTGAACGAAACGTAGGCTCCTGTCTGCCTACTCATGCAATCATTGTCATAACCTTTCTGTGTAAATACTTAAAGGTGCTTCTTGCTGAAGTTTGTAACTCGTGGCCTAGATTCCTTCACGAGGGCAGCCCTTTGTGGTTCGCAGGCACTTCACATGAAGACTTTTAGTCTTGGCCAAGGTCTATCCCTTGGCCAAGAGCTGCAGTGAGTTGGCTTCAGTGGAAAGCCATGCTGCATATATTTACCCAGGGCTGTGGTTTGAGTTTGTGTTACAGAAGACTCTCTAATGCACATTTGCTATAAGCAGTTTTGAATTGGGTATATACCATATGCCTTGTTTGCATATTCACCTGAAATAATGCCTATATTAAGCATACACCTAAGGGCATTATCTTGAATCTGATGAGTGGTTCTTTCTTTAGTCTTGTTTGGGCTTCTTGCTTGTCTTTCCTCAGTAAAGGTGATGGAATCACTCTGCCTCGGTAGTTTTCTCAGTCCCTACTTTATGAACTGTTGAGCCTGTTGATTGAATTAATTCAGATTTGACAGAGGTTTTATTTACAGCAGTGTCTGGATAGAAGAGACTCATTCATGCTTCCATCAAGAGGAGAGGTAAGACCAGTTCAGCCCTTACACTGTTTTCTCTGCCCAGCCACTCATTGTGTGTGTTTTTTCTGGACTGGAGGCAAGATGTGCTGGTTGTTGCCCAGTTGGCAGCTCCAGAGAGTCCTGTGCACATCACTGTAGGGATGCAAAAGTCAACTGGCATCCTGCAGAAGTAAGTGGGTGTGCAAGAGGCCAGGTGTCTTACAGTGGTAAGTGTGCCTGGGAAGGAAAAACAGCTAGTTATGTGTGTGTAACTAAGGAATATCTGGAAAACTTGGAAAAATGTAAGGTAGACATAGTAGATATGGCAAGCAGTATTGTTGTAGGTCTGTCGTAGGGGATATGGGGCTGGAGTCTCTGTGGAAGAGAGGAAACATACAGCATAGCCCCATGGGGAACAAGGCTTCATTTTGCTCCTTACTAATTAATCTTGCTTGTATTTATTCTTACGTTATATAAAGACTTATTCTGAATTTGTGTACTGGACAATATAACTTTCTTATTAAATGCTAGAAAATGACCAGCTTTCTGTTACAGCAAGGTTTGACGGTGAAGCACTTGAGTGCTCTGCAGCCTGTTCAATTTGGTTTTAGTGGGAGTTGGATGATATTTGTGTTTATAATGAATTAGAATCCAGCTACTGTGAAAAATAAAAATTCTAAGAACAGTATGTTGGTAAATTCAGCCGTGCCAAGGAGTTTAGCTTGCTGTAACCCATTCCTTAAGCAAGTTCCTGATCTTAGATAATGGCAAGATAGTTGTCACTGTCTGATGTGTGAGGATAAACTCATATTTAATGTTATTTGCCTTTTTCCATGGGTCTTCAGAAGCACAGGAGGCAACACTTAGGCACGTACATTCCTAGAAGGACTTTTATATTGCCAGTTCATGTCTATGAAGTCCTGGAAGGAAGTACCTGCTATGGCACATTAGTTGTTAATGCAGATGAAATTAATAGCCATTACATCAACAGCTATGGAAGCAACAGTGTGACCTTCTGTCAGTAGTGGAAACAACATAAGAAACTTGAGCTTTTAATTAAAATTGCATTAAATGAGCAAAACCAGTTTTTCTCAGATCTTTAGGTAATGGCTTAATGCAGTGCATCTTCTGAAAAAATGTAGCAGGGTCAGAATAAAATGAGTTGAGAACTTTACCTGCTGTAAATCTTGGTGGAACTAATGCTTAAACCTTCATTTGTACTGAAAATCCTTTATAAAGGAAGGGGGTGGGGTGAGAGGAAATTTGAAATTTAAAAAACTTACTGAAGGGTGGAAAACATGTCATGCAGGACTTCAAGAAAAAATGGAGGTGAACTTTAACTGCTGGTGCTTGTCTCCTGGCAGTTCCTGCTGCATGGCAAATAGCTCACGAAGACTGGACATTTCTGTGTCTGCTGCCTGAAGATTAAGGGATGTGTGAAATGTTCAGAAATGCTCAGCTGTTCGTTGCATCTCTTCAGAATTTAACACCCTGTAACATCTGGAAATGTCTGTTTTGAAATAACCCGTCTGCCATGTTAAACAGAGGTATACGAGAATCTAAAATTAATGGCTTGCTTATGCTATCTAGATTTACAGTTCCCCAAAACTAAATTGGACACAAGAGTATTGCTTTCAAGAAGAAAATTGGGAGTGATTCACATATATTCCTAGAAAACCATAATGTCATTGCCCATGTTTTTACATAGTCACAAGTGTGCTAATGACTAAATGGCATTTTTCCTGTGTACAGCATGCTTAAGAAGCTTTTCTAGCTGGCTAGTTGTTAGCTGGTAGATGTTCTTTCCCTTCCCTTATCAGTTTTTTGTTAAATCTGCCATTTTCCAGAGCACATTTTTTGTTTTCATGTACCTTCACATTTAGATTAATTTTACTCTCCAAAAGGTGGCTCCCTGAGGGTAACAGGCTTAAAATACAGTAATTGTATCAGTAGGTAGCTGGTGTTGTTGCAAAACCATAATGTCATTGCCCATGTTTTTACATAGTCACAAGTGTGCTAATGACTAAATGGCATTTTTCCTGTGTACAGCATGCTTAAGAAGCTTTTCTAGCTGGTTAGTTGTTAGCTGGTAGATGTTCTTTCCCTTCCCTTATCAGTTTTTTGTTAAATCTGCCATTTTCCAGAGCACATTTTTTGTTTTCATGTACCTTCACATTTAGATTAATTTTACTCTCCAAAAGGTGGCTCCCTGAGGGTAACAGGCTTAAAGTACAGTAATTTTATCAATAGGTAGCTGGAGTTGTTGCTGGTTGTTGCATACATAAGAAATGTTGTCATCCCTCACAGATTTTTTTTGGGTCCAGATCTGAAAATTCATGAGAACCTAAAGTAAATAACAGGTTTCTTGCTTGACTTTTGATGTCAGCATTAGTATTCTCAGATTGGGGCTTTTCTTCACAGACAGGGGAGGCTGGCAATTTTTGAAAGAATCAGACCACAGTAGGGAAAAGATGCCAGACGTTGCAGGACTTGAGATATCATTAGAGAAACTGGTGATACTGGGAATTGGAAACAATAAATCCTGGTTTCAAGTAGGGCAGTAAGTCACAGGAGGGGATGCATTATCCTTAGTACTGGGCACTGACATGATGTACTGCTCTGGTTTGAAGAGGAGGAGGTGGGTGGAGAGGAAGGATGAGAACATGTCACAAAAAAAAAGTTGTTTACTTTGCCAGCAATTTTCTTTATTTCCCCTACTACTACAGCAAAAATTTCGTTACTCTGCTTCCCTTATTTCTAATCTGGAAATGACCTTATTTAGTAAATGACAACACTTTATTTCCATGGAAGTGATCATAATTTCTCACATTCAGTATCTGGCACAAGGGAACAGATGGACTGCAAAGAAGAAATAATGAATGTAATAATACTTATGCTGCTGAGAGAGACCTTTTGCAAATGGTAACTCATGAGTCTGTGTGCAGTTGGAGGGGAGGAAATTGGTCTTGTTTTTTAAACAGTGTTCTCCTGCACCTTGACTACCAGCTGATCCCAGCCTTGATTCACAGGTCAGAAGACAGTGGCTAATTTTTTTTATTTTTTTAGACTGCAGATTCAAACGCAGAAGGAATCGGTGCCTTATATCCTTTGAGGATCACTGCAAGAGCTACCGATTCCTGTGTTCTAGATATGGCTTTGTTTGTGATCTACTGTGGAGTCATCTTTATGTATCCATCAAGCTAGGCTAGTTCTTGCTTCACATCAGGCCTGGCTTAATGTTTGTATAGATCTCTGAGGAAAAAACTGAGGTTTAGATAAAAATGTTTGGGATTTCTCTAATCAGTGGTCAAAAAGGCTCTGTGGACACTCTTTGTAGACAGAAGCAAGTTCTTCTCCTTTGTTTTGCTTAAATAGTTAGATATTATTTCTCAAGTTGTATGTCTCCTCACTAACTTACATCTCCTTTTGCTAATAGCCAAACAAGAAAATGGTGCTATTAACATTGGGCTCATTATAAATAGATTCAAAATGAATAAAGAATGAAGCTGAGACCAGTCGAAGCAGTGAAATTTTGTGTATTCAATTTTATTTGAGGTTGTTTAAAGAAAGTTGGATTCTTCTGTTTAATGCAGGCTTAATGTAGCTTTCATAAACTGCATCTGTTGAAAAATGCCAGAGCAGAGCTGGATGCTGAGACCTGGATTAAGAGACGTAACAGCTGTAGAGGGGTGATGAAAGCCTCTGGAGTTGTTCATGGGTTGATGCTAAGAAGCAAGTTGAGAATAAAATCTTGTTTGGGGATTGCAGATAGGGGAAACTGGAAGAAGTTGAAGGGATCCCACTGGCCCAAGCTGCCTACAGCAGGGTGTCGTGTACTTCCCTCCGGCGTTTGATGCCGGGGCTGTCAGACGTGTTCCTGCAGCAGAGGAACTGTGGCTCTGATCCATATGGTGTATCTGTTACCCTGTGCCACACAAGTAGGGGAGGAGACAAATAGTCAACTTCGGCATCGTTGAGGTGCTTTGTCACATTTCATTTCTAATTTCATTTTCTCTTTTATGCTAGAAAGTCAAAGGCTGCAATTATGCAAAACAATGGGTTTGATTACAGTAAATTTTATTTCTCAGGTGCACAGAAATGCTAAGCTAAAAGCTTAACGTTTCATTTGCTTTCTGACTTGTTTTTTTTTTTTATCTCCCTGGAAAAAAACCAGTGGTCTTGCTGCATTACTTCACCGCCTGGAGTGGATGCATTTCATCAGTGTATGGTGCAGATGCTATTTTTAACGGTAACTCAAAGGGGTAGCCCTGCTAAAATTACATCATTAATATACACAGCTGAAAGGAAATGGCCTAAAGCACAACCGCGCTTTAGAAGATTATCTCTATTGTGTTTTCCACTTCTGTGGATGAATTATTCAGTGTGTGTCATTTAAGCAGATACTGTTGGCCTACCATATTTGCAAAGCATTCAGACTTTGTTTCCTTGTAAACAGTCCCGTGGGAGAGTGTAATAAGTGAACTTTGTCTGCAAAAAAGAGTAGGTAAGAAATAGGTATTAGTGGCTTGGGGAGGTCAAAGTTTGTGTTTCTTCCTGTCCTTGTTATTAAATAGTTCAGGGATTTGCTAGATATCCTGCTATTGCAAAAGATGGTGGGGAGCTAGAGCTTTAAACTCCAGTTTTGCTGGAAGTGTGTTGTGTTTTATTCTGTGCCATCTGCTGAAGAATCCAGTGGCAAGAGTGGAGATTCAGGTCTTCAAAACTTTGAGGTTTTTAGTGGATGGGGTTTTGTTTCTGTTCTTTTTACTTCAGTTCCTGGCCATTCTCACTGCCTTGGCAAATACTAATTAAATCTACTTTAGCCTTCTCTTCCCTCTTGTGTTTCCTTCATAGATGTGTTACAGAAACGCTTGTCTAATAGTTTTACAATTTATTCTGTGCCGCCTGCTGAAGAATCTAGTGGCAAGAGTGGAGATTCAGGGCTTCAAAACTTTGAGGTTTTTAGTGGATAGGGTTTTGTTTTGTTTCTGTTCTTTTTACTTCAGTTCCTGGCCATTCTCACTGCCTTGGCAAATACTAATTAAATCTACTTTAGCCTTCTCTTCCCTCTTGTGTTTCCTTCATAGATGTGTTACAGAAACGGTTGTCTAATAGCTTTATGGTATCTCAAAATAAGCCTAAATGCTAAATTAGAACTTTTTTCTGTCTCTTTGGATTGCTAGTCAAATCTTGTCTGGGATCCAGAATGAAAGAGCAGTGATTTATACAAAAGTATAAAAGGGAACAAGAATATTAAAGCCTGAGACCAGAGACCTGAAACTGTACAAGGACATAACTTGCCAACAAAAGGAGAACCTCACAGAAGTGGTTGTGCAGAGGGATGTTTGTTTCTTACTGAGCTAAGCACTTGAATGCATTTGTGGCTCTTGGCAAGACTGTATGTACTCAAGGTTTTGCCTATTGTAGATCAGTCCCTTAGTCTGCTGTTTGTACCTAGTATGCTAACAGAATGTTTTCGTTGTTAACAAGGTTTTCAAGCAATAATTCCTTAGAGAAAAAAACCCCTAAGATGGTATAAAATTCCTTTGTCCTTGCTGCTCGTGCTTACTTGTTATTGCAGCCTTAGTCATGAGTTTCAAGATGCTGATGCTGTTCTCAAAAATGCAGAAAACAGCACGTGCTTATTTACATGAGCATTAAACTATGCTGGTCTGGAGTAGCTGTCTTTCAAGCAAGACTAACTGCCTCTATTCACGTGCCTGGGAGTTGGAAATGCACATTTCTGCTGTATTTTTGCTCGGGAGCTGGAAACTCTTAACTCCTTTAGGTAGCTGAAGAAATCCTTCGGCCGAGGCTGGAGCAGAGACCGTCTGATCTCAGCGCCCTGGTGTTTTATCACCAGATTTGCCCTTCAAGCCAGGGCGTGCTGGCTGAGCAGCTGCTGCCTTGTAATCTCACTGACAGGGGGCCATCCCTGCCGATATATGGTTACCTTCTGCAGCACACAATCTGTATTTGACTCTGCTGTAGGAAAAAAAAAATACCCCACAAACCATATGTCTATATAATACCTGTAATTAATACATATATATACATGTAATGCTCAGGTCCTGACTTGGTGACTTTCAAGCTTTGCTGGGCAAATCCTCATCAGATTGCAGATCCTCATTGATTGCAACTCTACTTGTTTTTATGCAGTGGAGATTTTGTCTTGTTAATAAGGACTAACAGTGAATTATGATTATCCAAATGGAACCCAGGAGACTTGAATAAAATCTTGTGTGATGAGGAGAACCTAACAGGTAGCAGGCAACCTTAACTCGGTTCCTATTTTCCTCACCCCACAAAAAAAAAGGGGGAGTTTGTTGTGAGTTCAGACTGCACTCAGAGGTGGCATCTTGCATTGTTTCACTGGTGGGTGACTCAGTTTGTCCATCTGTGTTCAGGACATTGCTCCAGACTTCAAAGTGAAGGCCAGCTCAGATTCCCAGCTGTGGTTACTACCTGAGCGTGTCCTGTTTTCCCTCCCCAGCTGGTTTCCTTTCAGGGGGCGTTGAGGAGGTTTGTGTTCCCTTCCTAAGCTCAGGGAAAGTGGCTGTTCCGTACAGACACACCAACTTCAAAGGCTTCAGATGGATTGGGTTTGTTTCCTCTAGTGATGTTTGGGATTTAGTAAAGCCTGGGTTTTCTGGGGTTTGGTTCACTTGCGTATAAAAACAACAATCTGGGAAAGGACCTACACTACCCAGGGTGTTTTCCATGGAAAACTGACTTTGCATTTCTAGTTTTGTAGGTGAATGTAGCATTCAGATTAGAATTGATAATCTGGCTTGCTTTGGGTTTGCGGGGGTTCAGTGAATTATCTGCCAGAGAAAATCCTTTCTAGGCAAGCATAAGGCTTCTCTAGGATGAGTTAACCTTCTCGTAAAAATATGAAACAAAGCCAAGTTTTTGTTTAAAAGTGATCTAAGAACAGCAAATAAAATAATCACTTGGTCAGATAAAACTAGACTAAATATACAACTGCATGTTGCTTACCCAGTAAGTTAAAGTATTTATATACAATGTTGAACATCTCTCTTGATTGCAGAGGTATTTTTCCTAGCATGTGCTGTGTAATTAGATATGGGTAGCCTGCTTATTTTAATTGCCTATACAAGAATGTACATTAGTGGTTACTGAAGCTGCCTTCAAACTGAATGTTTGGGCCTATGGTCACATTTGCAGAAATAGTTTTCAAAATGAGCTGTGTGTTCCTCAGGAGAAATCTACTCTTGTTAAATTGGAGGAGGAAGATGAGTCATTGGGCCGGATTTCTAAGAAAATTAAGTACACAGCTGCATTCATAACTTACCCATGCTTTCCTCAGTTGTATGAAAATAGTTAATTAGATGCAGTTACATGTAGAATTAGCCAGCTTGGGGAATTAGGCAGTAAATAAATTTTACAAATTGAATTCTAAAGTGCTTTTTTTTTTTTTAAAAAAAAAAAAAAAGGCAGTCCCCCAGTCCCCAAGCCACAAAATCTGAGCACACGCTTAATCTCAAACACTGTGACTGGTGGCTCTGAATTAGTTGTAGGATACCTTTAAGCCTTCAGTGTTGCAAGTGTTTACCTAAAATCGTGCTTGAAAATGCCAAAGTGTTTCCATGGTATTAAAAAACATAGTTCAGGATTCCTTTTTGGATATGTTCTGCCTGACATTATAAAGAGATTCTTTCGCTTCATTAGAGCTGCTTGTTCAAAACTGAATTGAGAAATCTGTTTACCTGTTGCTTAATTGTCCCTAACTAATGTCAAACTCCTGCAGCCTTTCTTGGCTCTGTGTCATAGCTCTATTTCTGCCCCAAGCATTATTATATATATTTCAGCAGCATATCCTTGGTTAAGTATATGTTTCAAGGCACAGCACCTGTTTAGTGACATATGTTGGTGCTCAGATTTAGTAAGGCAGTGGGGCTGTTGCACAAATATGGCCAATACAGCAGCCCTTTCTGGATAATTTATTCTCTAAAAGCTTTTTCTGGCATTAGAAAAGAAACAAGGCAACTTGTAAGGCAGTTGTCTGTTCAGTGGCGATGGCAGGCAGTTCAGCAGCAGTAAAGCAAAAGTTAGTACTCTTGGCCTGAAGTGATGTGGTAAGAAAAACCTTCAAATTATTGTTTGAAGCTGTATCTTGGCTTTGAAAGCAGCTGGCTGATTCTTCTGGGTTTTACATCTTCCTGTCCAGATGGGAGTCTTCTCCAGCCTCCAGTACAGCCAGCTTTTTGTTTTATTTAAGCTTTTGAATCCAGTGAAGTTACGAAACCATTCTTTAGGTTGATTGGCTTTTGTGGTTGGCTTGATGTGCTGACAGAATCATTCAGTATTACTCAAAACAATGTATGAATTCAATTAAAATCTTAGAAACTAAGATATGCAGATTTATTTTTTTTTAAATATCTGTCTTTTTTAGGGGAACAAGGTCAGTTAGTTGGCAAGCTAAAAAAGCCAAACTGAGGAAATAGAAAGAACAAGAAAACTACTAGTTTGATTGGGGGCGAGTGATACAATCCCAGGGTATTATTCCTTCCTATATACTGCCAAAGGCATGCAATGTCCTTGATTATTTTTTTAAAAAACTGGGTAATTATTTCCTGTGGAATATTGTGCTTCATAGTCTTCAGTCTGGCTTTTAATTTAAAGTGGGATTAACTTGTCACTTAAACTCATGTTGTTCTTGATCTTAAATATTCTCTAAATTGGAAGAACTCTTATTTCTTACAAAGAAAAAGACAGTTCTAAGAGTGTTTCTTCTTTTAATGTTGCTGCTAACAGAAATTTTTCATTATGTCCATGAAGCTTAAATTTCCAGTGTCTTCCTCTGTGTTTTTGTAGAGGCAGCAGCCAGCCGGAAAACTTTCTTGCGAACTAGTAAAACTCTTCTGTTTGGTTATGAGTTTTTTCCTAGCTGGAGCTTCCTTTTTAAGCAAATACCATGGAAAAGCTGCTCTCTGCTCTTCTACTTTTAGTCTTAAGAGATACCAGTCAAAAACGGGATGCTGGACCCTGTTATGAGGCTGAATTGAGTCCTAACAAGTCCAACGTACTTTAAACTTGTGTTCTGTTTTCTCCCTTTTTTTCCACAAAACCATCTGTCTTATGAAGAGAAAAAGATCAACTTAGTATTGGCTTTTAAGGAACCACAAACTCTTAATCTTAAGAAAAGCAAAGGCCAAAAAGTGGAAATGCAGGAGCAGCCAGTGATACAACATGCTCAATAACTGCCAGCCAGTAGTTCTCGGGTCGTGGGCTGTCACAGACCCTGCTTCATCAGCTTCCGTCACAGGAATGGGGCAGAATGCTAAATTTTCTCTCCTTTTGTTTTTCCAAATGAAAGCTGTGATGGTAATTAGTTCTGTCTCCTGAATTAGTGTTAGCCAGGCAGAATTAGTTCCTGCAGGATACTTGGTTTAAAGAATTCCGTAATCAGAAAATGACTGCTCCATTTGGAGTCTCGAGTGAATGTGTGACTTTTTTTCAAGAGCATTTCAATGATTTTTGTACTGCTCTCATCATTGCTAGGTTCCAAAGATGTGGTAAATGTAGTAGTCTTCTCCCTGGAATGCAGGCTTTGATTCCTGGATGGTTCAGGCTTTGTGGAATACTTCAAAGATACCTGATGTGGGAAAAATAAGCAAAGATCTCACTGTGCTTTCATATCAACCACTGTTTTTCTGCCCCTTAGTTGCAAGGAGCAAGTAAATGCTGCATAACTTATGGTTCAATTTAAATATTTCGTAGCAGCAGCAGATTTATATTTGCATAGAGGTTTTGTTCCACTTATGCCTCTTCACACGATGTTTTCTCGATCCATAACCACTGTATTATGTGAAAACGGGTTAATATCTTAATAAATCACCCTGCTGTGTCTGGAGAGTTCTGAGAATGAGATATCATTTCTCTTTGCTGCTAATATAATCATGAAAGGTCATTCTTACATGACAGCTTAATGTAGTGAACTGAAGAGAGAATTGCTTCATCCTTTTCTATATTTGACTTTTTCCAGAAGAAGTAAAATAACATAATTTTCAAAAAGAAACTTACTTCATTACCCGTTTCCCCCCACTTTTAAGGAAATACTCTAAACATAGTTCTTGATGCTCTCAAGTGGAAACATTTTTTCTCCTCTAGAGTAGCTATAGACAGAAGCTCATAGCTGAGTGATAGGCACTTGTTACTTAAGTTAATTCTACCTCTAATACTTTTTAATTATTTGATACACTTGCATTTTAAAAATCTATTATATGTTCTGCCTTTTCATGTTCTTTCCCTCCCCAGAAGTGCAGTTTCTGTAAGTATGAACACTACATACCAGCGAGCATCTCCTGTTACATTATTTGAACTCTGGCCCATCAATATTTTGATGCAGGTTGGGTGTCTCCTAAAAGGAGTAGTTTGTGTGTGAGTTAATGTGTCATGGAGCGATCCAAGGTGTGCTTTTGCTGACTGCTGAATAGAGCAAAGTTCAAGTTGAATGGTTTCTGTGTCATCCTTTTAGTATTTAGTGATTCAGAGCCTGTTAGGTCCAAGTTTGAAAGTTCGTCTGAGCCTTTGATGAAATGAGGCCTTGGGGACACTCCTCCAGCAAAATCTTCCTCTGAAGAAGTCTCAGGGACTGATGAGCAGTGCCAGCTCTCTTCTGGCTTTAATGACAAAACCATTACAAGTTGTATTATAGTTCTCTGACTCGTTGAAAGGAATTGTAGTAAATAAACATGAGATAGACCTGATTTGAGGTTCTGGGACATACCATCAACACCAAGCTCTGGGCAAGCTGGAAGATGCCGATCAATACCCATGTTATTTAGTTCTTGGTTATCAATGATCTGCTCATCTTACAGACTCTGGCCAACCGTTTCTGTGTGTGCTTTGAAAAAAACTAATATTTGAATCTGCAAGTTTTCTTCAGGCCTTCAGTATTCCAGTTAATGAATAATTTAAGTTTCAAGAAGTAGGAGGCTAGGGAAATAAATTTTGTTGATCAGAAAACTTAGTATGTTTGTGGCAGAAGAGGATTAATGTGTTTGCTGATAAGAAGAATGTATCTTAGAGTTTTTTCTTCATTCTCCATCATAACGTAGATAAAAAGCTTTAAAAAGATCAGAAATGTGAAGGCAGGAAGTTTTCCAAAAAACAGGCGAAAGTCCCCTCTTAAGCTGATACTTATAAGCAGTTTCTCAGATACAATTCAGTTGATCTTCCTGTTAAAAAAAAAAAAAAGCCACCACCAAACTGCAGTTTCATGTGCTTTGTGGCCATAAATATACTTTGAAACTAGTGAGTAAACTCTCCTCCTTTCCCTGACTTTTGCCTGTACCTATGGGAATATAAATACTGGTGGGTTTGGGTGCTGAGGGGGGAGACTTTGTGGGTTTTTGTTTCCAGTTTTTGTGCAGTCGCTTGGGGTTACCTCCTGGTGTCTAAATGCACAGCAGTGATTGAGCAATGCTGCTTTTGAAGTATTTCTTTTAGAAAAACAAGAGGAGATGGCATGTGAAAGTCTTGGTGTTGCATTTTTGGTTACCACTTCTGTGTAAACAAGGATGTGGAAAGTATTTTATTAGTTCCTTTTTTTTGAGTTAGACCTTCTCAGCAAGAATTCATTTGCTGTGTTTGAGTGCGTATTTCCATCAAGGCACAACTTCATGAATGAAAACTAATAAATCCTTAAATCTAGAAGCATTAATTATGATCGTGTATTTGTAGAACAAATGAAAGAATTTTACTTAGGATTGTTTTCCTGCTTAAAAATAAATGGTAGCATTTCTACTTTTTTGTCGAGTACCATTTCTCAAGAGCTGCCCAGGTTCAACCCAGTCTCACGACACTCACATTTTACTGCCTGAATGTTGGAAAATGCCATGCAAACTCAACCTGCATACAATGACTCAATAAAAAGGGAAATAACTTGCTAGGTATGGAGTTAGAAATTATTCCTTCAGACCGTGTGGCAAATAAATATTTTTTTCTTGTAGTCATTCACTTCAGCCCAGTTCCTCAGCTCTCGTGCTGTGCCCCTGGTTTGCAGTTTTACCTGTAATTTTCGACTAGTGTTGCACAAAAGAAGCTTTAGAATCTCATGTGTGTTTTCTTTTGGTAAAGAAAGCTGCTGAAAGAAAAATGAAAAGCCCTGTATAAAGGTATTCATAAAATCAAAGGAAAAACATAATGGTACAAATTATGTTGATTTGCACAGTACAACTGGTGGAATGGATGGTTGATTTAATTCTAGAGTGCTGCTGTTAGTGCTGAAATACTGGATGTTATTAACAGGGGCCTTCAATCAACACATGTGACTTTCTTGAATTCGTTACTTTTTCAGTAGGAACGCAGACATTCTCAGTGTGGATTGAGGCATTAATCTTTCTAGTCCTTTTACTGGTTAACAGTGGCTTGATGCAGAAGTTGAAAGAAGAGCGTTATAAAAAACACCACCTACAATGGGACATTAAGGTGGCTTCCAAAAATGATGTCTTTCCTGCTTTGCCCACATCCATTGCATGTTTTACCCTGACCTTGGCCAGCTAAGCCTAAAACGTTTCAATTGGTCCTTCACTTTATGTAACTGCTGATGTTTTAGAAGGAGAAGGTCCAAGATCCTGGTCATTCAGAAGAGAGAGGCTGGTCAGTGGCTGGCATCAAGGAAACCAGAGGTTTAATACCTGGTTGGGAGGAGAGGGAAGGAGTTGTCTGTGCCTTCATAGAAATACTCAACTGATCGGATGACAAATGCACTAATATCAGCCAAATGGGTAAAAATTCCAGGCTAAAATAGGAAAATGGAACTGACTAAAACATCTTCAAACTCACTGGATCCGTTTTACCTTGTTGGATGAGGCTTTGAGCAGCCTGTCTGGGGGAGAAGAGCAGACGGAAGGGTACGTCTCCGTGATTTCGTGTTGTCAAGGATTCCCTGCCAGGCTACCCTGATTAGGGTCTGCCCCATGGACAACAACAACAACCCCTGACGTGGAGAGCATCTTGTGGATGAGCTCCCATTTATTAGTTCCGGACCTAAAGCTCGGATTTTAAAGTACCACAAATATACTTGCTCTGACTCACTCCTCAACTAGTAATGCTAATTTTATTTTTTTTTAATCCCCTGGGTTGGGAAGCCTGAGTTTTGCTGAATTCAGCATCCTGAAGAGATAACAGTATCATGTGTCCTTAATTCCGTATAAAGGTTTTTTATTTTTTGGTCGTGGAATCATTTATAGCAATATTGGGTAGAGTCAGCTCTTTGAGCAATTGAGAGTAAATATAGTAAAAAACAATTCCTTTTTTTTTTACTTGAAAATTTGTTAGACAGCAAATTTAATATCCACTCACTCCTGCTGGGTAGATGGCACCTTTTTCTTCCTGAGTTTTGTGTGATTGATTGCTCTGAATAAAGTTAAGCTTCATGGTAGGTTTAGGGAGGCTATTTTAATAACATCCACCACAAGCTAAATAATACGAAGAGTATGTGAGAGGCCACATAACAAACATGTGCAACTTGACAAATGAAACAAGAGCTCTAGAATTTTTGGATGAATGATATTTTTCACAGTATTAGCTAGTGGGGAGAAAATTACTGGGGCACTTTGTATAATATTAGAAATTATCCAGTCAATTGTCCCTAGAAGCATATTCTGCTGCACAGAACTATATTTCATGCTCTACAACAGACGCTAATGTTACAAGGTTGAGTTTAGAATCACTGCAAGTCAGTGCAGAAATATCTACCTAATGATTCAACCTTTGCTAATTGCAGTCATTTTCCAGAGGATAATTTCACTGCAGCACGTTACATTGACCAGACAAGTTCAGCTCAGAACTTGAGCATGAAAAGGTCGTGTAACTGTCAGCACAACAGAATCCACGAGGTGATTTAAAGTTTGTTATTAATCCACGTAGTAAAACAGAAATAGCTTTATTTTTTATTGATAGGTAATCCTATTTTGCTCGAATTACTGCAGAGGAGTAATGACTAGATAGAAGGGATGGCATTTGAATACTGTAGAAATGCCAATGGTAAGAATGGTTTCAGCAAAGTCAGACTAAATTTGCTATAAAGGACAAATGTGAACGAACACTCGCTATGACTTTCTGGCTTTCTTTGTCCTGCTCCACAAACAGATGCTGCAGCAGTTGGCACTAGGCTGTCTACATGTTGTTTGCTCATCCCTCAGCTGTTTCACCGACAGTATGGTGATACCCCCTCTCAATATCCACTTTACAAGCTCTTTCTAATTATAATTCTGAAGTACATATAATTCCCATCAATATTCAGTATATTTTAACTGTGATCACAATTAAGGGTGCCCTGAATTCTCTTAAAGAAAGTGTGCCGAGGTAGATTTTTTTTCTTAAAATGGCAAGAAAACCTCTGAACCATGTGCATGTTTAAATCTTCATGGTGCTACATACTGTCTAGATAGCTCATGAATATCTGGTGTGCAGAAGATGTATTCCTGTGGTGTAAGAGCACAGTAGTACTGTAAAATAATTTCAGAAGCATGAGAGGAATCTGCTGAAAACTTTAAGAGGAGCGAGTCTCTACAAAAAGCATAATATGCAGAAAAAAGTAGTAAGTAATGAACAGACATTATTCATAAGCTCAGGGATTTATGCTATTGTAATTGGGAATTACATGGAGAAGGGATGGTTGAGAGGATCATATGAATGTTGATTCTGTATTTTAAAGAGCAGCGTGAACATCTGTAGATCTATTTAAAACTTGCCAGTTCTAAACATTTCAGCTGCAAATAAATAAGACTCGGAGAGGAGGTCTTTAAAGCAGCTGAGATGGCCACAATAAAGATTTCAGGTCACAATTATTTTCAGGTAGAGGAAGATCAAGCTCCAGACAGGCACCGGGGTGGCTTTGGCTGAAGTCTCCCTGCGGGGAATGGGGAGCTGTGGGGCTGATGGAAGGAGTTGCCTGGGGTAATGTCATCGCTGTGACTTTTGCACTGAAACTGTTTTATCAGGCAGTTGTGTTATGAGGAAGTCACACATGATAAATACAGCTTTGAGTCTTGCAGGTAATATAGTGTACAAATAGTCTTGAAAATAGGTAAACATCTTGTAAATGGCAGTCCCCTGGAAACAAAGTGGTAGGGCTCTGGGTTTCGCTTGTTAGAACCACAGAGCAGAAACTCAATATACACAGCACACATCCCTTCAAGCACCTGTCTCTTGGAGGTAAAACGGTAGCGACTTTGTTTTAGTATAATTGCTTTTGAATTTATAAGGCAATGTAAATTGGCTTTTCATAAGAAAAACTCTGTCTGTGTATCCCCATGTGTGCAGTCAAAAGGCAGGAGAAACTTGCAAGAGAAATAGAAAGTCAGTAAAATAATCTCTGTGAAGTTTAGCGTGGTGGAATTTCTGATCTGTGTGTATTGAGAAATAAGAGTCTCCAAGAATGTAACATATCAAGTATCTGATGCGTAAGATCATGTCTTTAAAGGCTGCGTATCATACTTGGGGATGGAAGCAGTGACCTGTACTGTTATTCCACCCTTTCCACAGTAAGATCCTGTTTTTACTGACAACTTTACTCAAATTGCGGTAATTGAGGCTGAAATTTTCCATGAAAGCGCAGTCAAAGAGGAATCGTGATGTCAACACAGCAATAAAACCACACCAAACCACTTGCAAAATCAACCTCTGAAAACACGGGGACTTTTTGCCCGTCTTTGTTTCTCTGTGCTCCAGTTTTCCCTCGGAGGGATGGTATTTGCTTCTTGATGTTATTAAGATAAATCCATGTATGGGTGCGGCGTTCTGTTATTACGCCGATGAGCGGTACGATAAGGCCACGAGGAGGTAAAGACCTTTGCATTGAGTGTGTTGGTTTGGGTGCTGGTTGAAAAGAAGCCTTGCTGAGGCTGGAATTGAGTGTGTCACAGAGCAGTGGTACCAACCTTCCCATCCACCCAGCGAGGCAAGTCCTGGCACTACCAAAGAGTCCTTGCTATTGCATGCACATGAGGATATCCTCCTCATTCTCCTTATCTCTCTGTTTTTTCATAGTGAGTGTTGAAAAAGTGGAATTAAAGGGACTGGCACACAAGAAAAATGAAAGAAATGTTGAATATTCCTTTGAGGTAAGTTTTGGTGATTGGTTGTTGTTTGGTTGTGGTTTTTTTTCTATGAAAGAAGGGGAAGGATGATACTTAAGGAGGAGTTAAATTTTCAAACCTTATTTTTAGATCCAAGAAGCTGGTCTAGTGAAGCTCCTGGGGGATAGATGGTAGTCACATTTTTTAATCAATGATTTGGAAGTAGTCAGAAATTGCTGTTGATGAGTATTTGTGGATAATAAAAAAATAAAAATCTTCACAAGAAGATTATGACAAGGTATATATTTAGGGGAAAATACCACGCCACACGTAGAGAATGGATATCAATGGGCTGGAGTGCAGAAGCTAGAAAGAATTTAAATCTTCATCTGGACAAAGAAGAGAATTTAGGCTCTTAGGGCAGTGCTACACGTATGGGAAAAGAGGTCATTCATCTTTGCATTCAGTGTTGAGGAGAGTGTGAGACTCTGCCTATGGTTCAGGCCTTACTGGTTTTAAAAGTGGTGTTGAAGAGTACAGAAAATAACTATGGAAATTATTCAAGCCTTGAGGATAATTCTATGTAGTGAGAGACTTAAAGAACTTGACTGCAAGATGACTTTGACTATCATATAAAAGCATTTTCAAAGGGAAGAAAATATTTTATGGAAAAAGGGGGCGTTCATCTTGCAGAAAAAGGCACAAGAGGAACCGTTGTCTGCAAATTGGAGCCAGACAAATTCAAACTGGAAGTGAGAATAGTTTCTTTGGAATGAGCATGGTTAGCCACAAGCTGGTAGGAGAAGTGGCTTCCCCCCACCACCCCCCTTCCCGGTTTTTTACTCAGTTTTTGGAGGTTCAGTCATTGCACACAATTTCTGTGGAGGGATGACTTCATTCTGTGAAACCTTCTGTTAATAGCGGAGCCTGGAGTCTGGGCTCTGGCGAGGAAGAATGACAAACTGCTTTTCTCCCATCTAGCTGGAACGACGTATTCCAAAATGTAGAATGCAAAGCCCAGAAAATGTCTTTGGTTTGCTTAATGAGGCAACAGAGCCAAACAGTTGGTGAGAAAAGGAGAACCCGAAAGAACATGGACAGTAGAATTTCAATTATCTACAGCTTTTACCCCCCAAAAAAAGTTTTTCTTTAAAACTCCCACTCAAGATCGAGCCTCAGTTCAGCATCTTCTTGTGATGTTGGGAGCATTAATCTCTGCGTGACTTGATTAATGGATAATGTTCTGAATTATCTGAATCCCGTGATTGTTCCAAATGTCATCAATATTAGAAAGGATTTTTTCAAGGGGTTTGAAAAATTTTCCTGAAGTATGCAGTTGTCTAGACTCCAGTCACATCTTGTGAAACATCTTTTCCTATTATAAATTTTTCTATAAATACCAGAAATTACTTTTACCAGTATTTCACTTGACAGCTTGTAACTGAAAGAACAGCACATAGTTTAGCTGAGCTAATAAATTGCTGTTTGCTGGGTTAGAAACCCAACTATTAAATGTTTTGTTTCGTAGCTTGGGAATAGAAGGTCAATAGACAGAGCAGTTTAGTGTTTTCGGCATCGCTTGGCGATGCTATTGTTCCCTGCGTTTACAGTTCACATTATTGTTTTATAAGTATTGAAAATTACACCAAGTTGTAACAAATGTTGGGTTATTACAAAACGAGAAAGAAGGAGAAACTTCTCCTATATTTTCTGAAATTTCTCGTGAATTTAAAGAAGTGTTAATTTATCATGAACTTAAAAAAACCCCACAGGCTTTTGTAAAACCAGAAACAGTTTTCTTTCTTCTTTTCTTTTTTTTTTTTCCCCCTTTACTTTTTGTGTAACAGCTCTGCAGAGAGGAAATTCCTCCATTATGTAATATATTTTGAAATACTCTCCTCTCACCAGTCTTTTTGGCAGCTTTCTGATGGCTGGAAAAACTTTGTGTATGTTTTCAGTTGTCATTGAAACTGGTGTCATGTGAGAAGACGGCCTCCGGATTCTTAAACACGTAAACCCAGTTTCTTCCCCTATAGCACCGAAGATCCATACGCTTTCAGGCGCCTTGAAAAAGAGATCTTTGCTCTGAAGGGACTTATCATTGGCTGTTCTCGTGCTGATATTCTCCCTGCCAAGAAATCCTGACTTTTTGGCTCAGTTCAACTAATCATCTACCAACCAATAAATGCCTCTGTATCTAAGAATGTCATGACTTAATGCAGAAAGCGTATGGGGAGAGATGCTGAGCTCTTTCCCTTTTCTAGGGCACATACAAGATGGAGCCTGACGCCCGTAGCTAGAGCAGGAACTGCAGGTTTCCTTTCTCAGGTTTTGCCCTTTTTTTTGCAGCGGGATGATTTTGCTGCCATCTTCATCTTTGCGTGGCATATGGAGTTATTAATTATAAATAGGCACTGTTGTGCTGCGGAGTGTTGTTGGTATTGCACATCAGATTCTACAAACCAGCTGTTTTCTTTAACAAGAATAATAAGAATAAAAAATTTCCATTACTTAGGAGTCTGTTTCTTAATACTGGATGTCTGCAGCGTGCAGTGGCTGTGTAAACTATGAAGTGCTTTTTTAAGCATTCAGAATAGTCATTAAGTATAATAACAGCAAGAACCGGGCAGCGAGGGAGGACTGAGTAATAGTTACTTGTGCACCAAAAAAGTTTTTCCTTATTGATGTCACGCGTTACAAACTTCCTCGCAGCCTGTGGGGGATATTTGATACCTATTATTGATCTTTTGGAACCAGACTTCAATCCCTGACTATTAGTTACTGAACTGTATGCTTTTTACTTCCTAAGGTCCTGTGGTCTGATTCTTCAGTGACGTTGGTAACCAAATCTTCCACTGAAGTGACTGAATTTGTTTCAAAGGTAACGGCAAAATGAAAAATACTTCGAAAACAGAGTGATGTTTTGTCCCTGTATGTAATTTTACTTAATAACATTTTACAAACTGTACTGGGATAATACAGACAGATTGAATTTCATAAAATGTTTGCTTTCTAAATTGCTGTGCCTTGAATCTCATATGAGTAACAAGGCCTATCACTTATTGCTTGTAATATCCTCCGCCTTTAGCTATCTCAGCTGTATCCAGAAGAAAACTTGGAGAAATTCATTCCTTGCCTCGCTGGTCCAGATTCATTTTACTTAGACCGGAACCACGTGGACCTGGAATCGGACCTTAGGTATGCTGGCTTTTGATGTTCTGATAATTCCAGTGCATAAGAATTTTTCAGGAACTCTTTCTTCAGAAATACAGATGGTAATAATATTCTGTATTAAGCTTCCTGGAGAACTGACATTTCCTCATTCCTTCAAAAAACAAATAGAGGATCATTGGCTTTGCAGAAACTTGGTTTGGGCTCAAAAAAGAGCCAAAACTGCTTTAAAAAAAACCAGCCAGAAACTCAGGAAAAAATAACTGCCTGAATAATTATCCTTCTCTACTGAGGGATGAGGTTTTTTTTTTACTGTCCCTGTTGTTTTAGGTTCCTGTGGTGTTTATTTTGCTTTAATTTAAAAAAGGTAGGTATGTATGTATACGGTATAGCCATTAAATTTTTGAAAGCCATTAACAGCTAGGAAATTTTTGAAGCCTTAGACCTTTTGAAGCCTCCTCACATCATCACAAATCACCTGAACATTATCTAATCTCAAACACCATTTAAAAAGTCATCATCTGTGGCAGGTCACATCAATTCTCTTTCTAAATACTGAAATAGTTTTGCTAGGAAAATCTGAGGGACTTGAATTATTTTCACCTACTACTGTCTGTATTTACGTGAAGTATTAAATGACGTTTTAAAATACTAATTAACTTTTATTAGAGCTTCAGCTCAACATCTATTTTCCCTAAGTGGAGACAGGCTTTTGTCCCCCGTTGGCAGAGCCCTGGTGGATATTGTTTTTCCATAGTCAGAGCCAGCAGGTGCGTGCCTGGATTATTTTTCATGGCAAACGGCGTTAACGTTTCAAACGGTTCCTTCTGCTCTTCGAGGATCAGAGCCCATCGCTGAGAATTAGGGAGGGTGAGGGAGGCTGCACGTTGCTGCTGTTGAGTTAGCAACAGTCTCTACAAATCTAGGTTAATAGAGCAGCAATCTGCGTTTACACAGCAACGGTTGTCTCTTTGGAGCAGAGAAAGAAGCAGTTCCATTAAGCTTTGAAAAATTTAGAAATGAGCTGTGATTTTTCAAGGTGGAAAGCACATCCGTGCGTGTGTGTAACTGAATTATTTTTTTACTCAAAAAGACTTTTTTTTTGAAATGACAAATACATAGATACGGTCAATGTGCTCTCTTTTTTAAAGAACTTTTTATACCTTTTCAGATTTGGCAGAAGGCAGTCAAGTTTGCATAACAACAAGAAGTCTAGTCATGTTGATAGAACGCACTTTATATATTGCAAAGTTTTAGGAAATTGCCATTTTTTTCACCCAAAAGAGGCACAGCAATCCCAGGGAAAATGTGACGTAAGTTTTACAGCCTTTTTCCCTACACTGCCAGACTCTGCATCTGCTGTTTATCTCAAAGAGGAGAAAATTAAATAACAGATATATCTATCTTTTATGGTTTTCAGGTTCATGAATTTGAAAGGAAATTTTCAAGTTTATATTTGAACATGTTCTGCCTTACAAATGTTCAGTGTTCCTAAAATACGCATCTTTACTGAAACACTAAACAAAGTGAAAGCAACCCAATGGTAACACGTGTTTAAGTAGTATTAAGGACAAGAATATCTCTGCGTTTCAAATCTACTTTGAATCAGATTTGCGTGGTGTTATTGATTTGGAAGGTCTTCTATGTTTTAGTTTCAAAATTTCAAGTTCAATTTCAAAATTTATCGTCCAGTCTACAGTCGTGATGGCACAGGCAGCTGCAAAACAGATATAACAGATTGGGGGGGTTTGTTTACTTTTGATGAACATGCAGGTATTTGGCACCGTTACCTTCCCATGTGGTGAAAAATGACCACGTCAGAAAGTTCTTCAGCACTTCATCTCCTTCACAGCAACTTCAGAGTTCAAGTAAGTTTAAATGAAATTTATAAATGATTTTTTTTTAATTTTTTTTACTGATGTGCACTTCAGAAACTAATGCCATTTGTAACTTCTGTTCCCTGTTTTTAGATCCTGGCAACCCTTCCCTTTATAAAGTGGGAACTACGCTGGGAACATCTGGAAGGTGAAATACTTCTTTTGTTTATGCTTGTTCTGATTAGTTGTAAAAACCCATGACGTAGGTAATTATCTGGCTCCCCTTGGGGATTTACTTGAGTCTACACTTTCATATTCATCTGGAGAAGATTTTAAGAAATTCTAGCCTTGGTGTGTGATCTGCCCAGATCAAAACAGACAGATGGTAAGGATATCGGTGTAAGGTACTAGCATTCATAGTGTTGCCATTTGTTCACTCTTTAAATGCTTTAAAAAATGACATTTTATAATAATAACTGCAAGAGCTCAGTATGGGTAATTGCTTGAAGAAAAGTTTTGCAGTGAGTTGATCTCATAGACAACAAAAGTTGAGTAACAGACAGTTTGCAAGGCAAACTATAACAGGACATAATTACTGGAAATAGAAGATAGAATTCAACTTCAGCTTCAAAAGTAAAGGATATAAAATGTAACAACCATTGGACCAAACTCTCTGCGATTGTCACAGAATCTCTGGGCGGTTACGAAATCAGTGGTGGCTCTCTTGGCCTAAGAAATGTGTATGTTCAGGGAAGAATTTAGGGGAACCTATTTGCAGTGTTCCTGCTGGTTGTAAAACCACTGAACACCCGTTCTAAGCAGCGTTTTTCAAATTGTTTAAAGCTGTAACTACTAATTGGCATCAACACTTCAGCAGTGATGGATGATTTCTCTGTGATCTGCTGCTTAATGCCCGAGTAAAAATGGTCTCAATCACATACTTAAAAGGAATAATGATCATCCCAATTGTAGGCCCAGATCTGGTCACCCCCATCCTTTGTGGGCAAAGGGAGACCAGAGCATCATGAAAGGGTTTTTCTCTCTGCAGCATATTTGAATGTTCCCTTATAAAGCAGGGGTTTCCTTTCAGAGGGAGGAAGGAAACTTCTTCTAAGGGAGGTACAAGTCAGCCCAGGGAAAAGCAGGAAAGAAATTCTCTTGCCTTTTGTTAGGATTTAACAAATGCAGAATTCATTCTTTTAAGAGGTGATTTTCATTTTCTCCAACAAAAAACAGAACCCTCCAAGGAGCCAATATTGTGGGTTATTTTGCCACTTCCACATAAAAAAAAAATAATAAAATCCACAGGATTATGTTTGGGCTTCTTTTTAATAATGCAAAGCTGAACCACACCCATTCTCCCTAAACCTTTTTCTAATCACAGAGGTAGTAGAACATATATTATGTGTGATTATAGAAGGAAAATTCAGCTTAAGCTGAAGATAAAGCTTACTATTTGCCCCCAACTGCACTGTTTTTAGTGTGCTGTTGAACACATAGGTACAAATCAGTGTAGGTTTTACCAGAAATCCTGGAAGTGGTGGTTATATATATGGCTGTAGTAGGTGAACTCTGGGTGATACAGATTCAGTGTGATAAATCACATAATCTTACTGTTTTTGCAGGCCTATCTGTGGAGTGGCTGGCATCCAGGCTTCTCAGAACCACGTTCAGCACTCGGCTGCTGCCCCCGTTGCACTACCCCACTGCTCCCACGCCGGAGGCACGGGCTCGTCGCTGGCCTATCGCACCCCGATGGACACCTCTTCTTCACCCATGTTAATGTCTTCCAGTCCACAGACCCCTCAGACACAGGAGCAAAACGGGATCTTAGACTGGCTCAGGAAACTGCGGTTGCACAAATACTATCCTGTCTTCAAACAGCTCACCATGGAGAAGGTAGGGCAGTAAATTAAGGAAAGGGAGCCAGATTTTAAATTATCCTTATATTCTCTAGCGCAGAGAGAGAGGCTGCAAACATCTGCCTTTAGAATTGCAGAAGTTCTTGGCAAATGCTGTGAAGGTTTGCACTCTCTTAAAGCAGTAAGGTTTTGATGAAAACCTTCTTTCTATTTTCGAGCTGTGCTGTGTCTGGGGCCTGGGCTGTTCAACAGCTGCCAGAAACCTTCACCAAATGCCTGGAGATCCAACTTGTACAACGTTGCAAGAACTCTGCTGGCTCCCTGCATCTCTTTCATGTGCAATAGAGAACAAAAATTTGTTGGTTTTTTAAATTTCTGCTTCTAGATTTTTTTTTTTTCTCCCAAAATATTTGGTTATCCTTATTTGAAAAAAATAGATTCACAGAGATTTCTGACAAGAACATTAGTGTTTGCACGTACCTGCAAGTGAATGTCAAGGTTTTTGTTTTCTGCAGAAGTTCTTATGGAAAAGCAATCGCTTACGTGTGTGCATAGTAGGAGTCACAAATAGTACCTACGTGTACTGGATTTTATCTAAATAGGATACTTCTATAGAATTTACTCAGCTCCATCTGTAAAATCATGTCCTCTTACTGTCTTCTAGCCTTGAACGCCCTCCAGTGGACTAAGTGCTTAGGTTGAGCCAGGTCTAAACTGGGATGGTTTTGTGCTGGTTATAGTATTTTTGTATGTATTTAATTAGAATCTGTTACCCGAGTCTTCTGATTTGATTTTCTTCATTACGTGAGGGGAAAATGCATAGTGGGGTTTTTTGAATGAAGTAGCATATTCTAGTGTGTTCTGTTCATATTCTAGTGTGTTTTAAAAAAGCATGTATTTGCCAGTATACTTTGCTGGCTTTAATTTTCATCACATTATATTACAAATTTATATATTTCATTTTCATATTCCATGTCCATATTTTATTCTACAATTTGGAGTACATTTTCCAACTAAACTGATGAGATGAATGCGCATTGATTTCTGTGTTAAATGACACAACTAGGAAAACTAGAGAGATTTTTTAAGACAAACATATCCTTAAATTCATTTATAACAGAAAGTTCTATTTTAGTATGTACACGAATTCATCTTTATTGTTAATAGTTAATATAAGCACACACCTAATTAAATTTAATCTACAAATGTTCTTTCTTTCATGCCAGTCCCCTACACTTTTATTATGTATTGATTCTATAATGTAAAACTGGAGTAGAAAGTTTCTTTCAATTAACATCTGTTAAAAAAATAGCTCTAAAGTTGTTTTTCAGAAATACAAATAAGAATGTTTTAGGGTATAAAAACTAAGTACACAATTTTTCTTTACAAGTTTCTGAGTCTTACTGAGGAAGATCTGAATAAGTTTGAATCCCTCACCATGGGAGCCAAGAAGAAGCTCAAGACCCAGCTCGAGTTGGAGAAGTAAGTGATGGGAAAAAACCTCTTTTTAAGGTCATAAGATATTTAATGCAAGTTTTACAGTGGTCTTTGCTTTCCAGACCATAAAGCTACCAGGATTCCCACCTGTAAATATGGGTAATGCTTATCTCCCTTTCTCTGCCCTTGTGTTGGTTACTGTGAAACACTGGTGAAAGCAGGGCTGACTAGATAATATTTAGCACTTAGAGGTTTACTGTTGCCTGGTCGGGGTTGTGGTGAGGACAACCAAGTGTGAAGAATTTGTGAAGTCCCTTTTACAAGGATATGTCAACCCAGCTATAACATAACTGCCTGTCTTCTGTCTTCACCTGTCACATTGACAGCTCTTCTAAGGAAGGGGACATTTTTTAAATAATTTACAAAATATACATACTGTCACTAAGGTGTTTTTTTTTAAAAAAAAACTTATATAAAAGGGATTGTAAAGCAGATGTGCAAAGCCCATCCAGATTTTGGGCTTACCACCCACCTGAGATCCATGGGGTAGGAGGGAATAAGGCAAGCGAGTCGCTGGGCTGTGGGGTTTGTGGTTTTAAATAATTTACAAAATATACATACTGTCACTAAGGTGTTTTTTTAAAAAACTTATATAAAAGGGATTGTAAAGCAGATGTGCAAAGCCCATCCAGATTTTGGGCTTACCACCCACCTGAGATCCATGGGGTAGGAGGGAATCAGGCAAGCGAGTCGCTGGGCTGTAGTTTGTGAGCTCCGGTGCTGCACACAGAAAGTCAGGACTCCAGCAGGGCTTTTTCTTCGTAAGGCCTGACAATTTTTTGGGCTTCCAGCCAGCGCAGATGGAGCACAGCTACTTTGAGAGCCCCTTGGGTGTCCCACGGTCACCCAAGACAGCTGTGGCTGCAGCAGCTGCTCGGGCTCCTGCTGACTGCCGGGACTGTGGTGCGGGTTGCCAGATGACACCCATGGAGGATCTGGGCTTCTGACTTTGTATGGGGACAAGGCACTGAAAGTCAGGGCTGGTGCAGGTAACCCTGGTCTCAGGAAACTCACAGCTTTGGGTGGTGAAGGAGATTTAAAGGAGGACAGTGCTCTGTGTAATATGAATAGCCCTTTGGGGAAACTGACGCAACAGATTGTCCTGTTTTTTATATCTCCACTTAGATGGAAATGTTTACTCTGCAGCTACTGCAGTTACTTAAAAAGCAATTAAAAAATCCAGATCCATGCCCATTTATCAAAGCTCCTTGATGGTATTTTTCATCAGTCTCAGTTTTTCTAGAGGGTGTTTGCAAAAGGAAAGCTTTGGACTGCATTTGGCTTCTCTTTGGTTGTGGTGGGCACGGCTGGGTTTGGGACACACTTACGTAACATGTGGTGGAATTTAGTCACCATTTGGTGATGTTTTACCTTGTACAAATAAGAGCGTTATTGTTGTAATCAGATGGCAAATAGTCCAAATGTAACTGCTGGCAAGAAGCTGTGGTCAAGATTGATGTCATTTCAGAATGTTTCCATTTGAAATTAGCACAACATTTTAGTGGATTATTTCCTGGGCTTTGTCTGCTTTAGTTTCATTCAGAAATTGATTCGTCTGTTGTTGTGCTTCAGCCCGTTCTTGTTTCTTCATCACCTTTTTCCATCACCCTGTAGAGAAAAATCGGAGAAACGGTGCCTAAACCCCACAACACCTTCTTCAGTTACCAGCAGTGGTGTGGCCAGGGTTCCTCCTACGACGCATGTGGGACCCATCCAGAGCATCCGTGGCAACCATGCTGCAGGTGAGAGAGAGGAGCAGAGGACCCTGCTGTGCTCCCAGGGCTGAATATGTCCTGGCACAAGAGTGAGCTCATTCTTTTACTGCTTTTTCACCAACCTGGCATAAGTTTTATCTTCCAAAATGCCATCGGCTTAATAGGGAGCAATCAAAAAATCCAATTTTTCTCTATACAGAGTGTAATAAAAAGTAGTTTCCTCTTGATGGCTCCCATGGGAATGGCTAACTGCACTAGTCAGTGACTAGTTACGCCTCCAAACTCCTGCTTCTTTGCCAATGTGTATCTCTGTACAGCTTGAGCCATCACTGAGAGGTGGTGTGGTCAAACAGTTGTAATTATGTCCTGTCAAGTAGGTGTTACCGCTCTTTTGCGTTCCCTGGTTGCTCACACCCCCTTTACCTGCAGAGCTGCGAGTGGACGTGGATCAGCCAGCCCACCCACTGCCCCGGGAGGGCAGCTCTTCCGAGTACTCCAGCTCTTCTTCCAGCCCCATGGGGATCCAGACGAGGGAGGAGAGCTCCGACAGCGCCGAGGAGAACGAGAGACGTAAGCAGAAATGCCCGAGAAGGGTGTCCATATTCCCAGCTTTGTCTGGTGAAGCGTTTGTATTTATAGGTTCTTCTCTCCCTAGGTTTGGAGATTCACTTGGACGGCTCAGAGAAGGAGAAGCCGGTGATGTTACTCAATCATTTCACTTCGAGCTCCGCCAGACCCACGGCTCAGGTCTTACCAGTGCAGAACGACGCGGGCTCCAATCCGTCCAGCCACCACGCGCTGCCAATGCAAATGATGTCAGCGGCCTCCACTCACATCACCCCCATTCGGATGCTAAATTCAGTGCATAAATCAGACCGTGGCAATGCAGACATGAAGCTACTTTCATCGTCTATGCATTCGCTTTTATCTTTAGAAGAAAGAAATAAAGTTTCTCCTGGACCTAGGGGCAGCATAAAAATGGAAAAGAGCTTTGGAAATACCGTGGTGGATGTAATGTCTGCGTCTTCTCCCCACCAGTCCTTGCAAGTGCTGTCGGGGGCTGCTGAGAACAGCTCACCCACATCTACCATCAACTTTGGTCCTCGAACCAAAGTCGTACACGCCTCGACTCTGGACAGAGTGATTAAAACAGCTCAGCAGCCGGGATTAATAGTAGAAACGAGCACTGCTGCCACCGTAACATCCAGCACAGTCTTCCACGTGGCTCGTCCACCCATCAAACTCCTGGTGTCTTCGTCTCTTCCTACTGATTCTGCCATCGCCGGACAGACTTCCTGCTCCAGTAATATGCAAATAACGGTGTCCCCTGCAATAATAAACCCCCGGACTGCTCTGTACACAGCCAACACCAAAGTTGCCTTTTCCGCAATGAGCAGCGTGCCGGTGGCGCCCATGCAAGGCAGCTTCTGCGCCAACAGCAACGCCGCCTCCTCCAGCAGCCACCCCTCCACCTCCTTTGCCACCATGGCCAACCTGCCCAGCTGCCCCGCGCCCAGCTCCAGCCCCACGCTCTCCTCCGTTGCCGACAACAACTTCTACAGCAGCAGCAGCAGCAGCAGCAGCCGCAGCCGCCGGGGTGCATGGTGTGCAGCTCCTGCGGCTGCAGTGGGAACTGCGGTTCCAGCGGCATGACCGTCAGCTACGCTAACTATTTCCAGCACCCCTTTTCAGGACCTTCCATGTTTACTTTCCCCTTCCTGCCCTTCAACCCTCTCTGCAGCAACGGCTACATCAACACGCAGCAGTACAACAGCAGCACCACCTTCCCCGTGGTCCACACCGCCTACAACAGCGGCATCGCTCCCGACTCCGTCATGACCGGGCAGTCCACCTTTGCGGTCCCTCCGATGCAGAACTTTATGGCGGGGACGGCGGGGGTGTATCAGGCACAGGGGATGATGGGAAACGGCAACGGGGCCGCTCACAAAAAAAATGGGAATCTCTCCTGCTACAACTGCGGGGCCAGTGGTCACAGAGCTCAGGACTGCAAACAGCCTCCCATGGATTTCAATCGACAAGGTGAGGGCGGGCGGAGGGACGGATGGGGGACGTGGGACACGTAGAGTGTTGCCCTTAGCCCGGGGAAATGGCCACGGACCTGAGACCTGCAGACTCTGATGGCCATCACGTAGCTTTTTCTTTCCAACCTCCTTAAAAAAAATCTTATTCTTGAAAGCTGGCAGGTTTGAGCTATAATTAACAGAAGATGAAACTTACTTTTGTGCCCCAACGTGAGGATGGGGCCCTAGTGGTCCTGGGTCAGACCTGGGTGCTCTGAGGGTCTTTGCTGGTTTCTGGGGAGGAGAGAAGGCCAGCCCCCAGTCTGCTGCGGGGGGGAGAGAGGGAGGGAGCTTCAGCGGACAGATCCCAGAGGAATTATTGCTGCTTATACCTTGTTATCCAGCTCATATTTGGGGATAACTGCAAGTTCCCCTGGAAGTTTACAAACTGAACATCTCTGTTCCCCCTTTCCCTTCCTCCCCAAAATAGTAAGAACTACTGTTCAAATGCTCTTGAAGGTCCCACGTTTGCTGCTGAACTTATTTTGACATGGTCACAGCATGGGCCTCTCCAGCAGAAAGCTGAAATCCTTAAATCCAGGCAGGAAAAAACAGAAAGAAACATTATGTTACCAAGAACACCTTCTAGTGTCATTATTTTTTCATTTTGATTGACATATTGCATTGAGATAATTTGCATGTGGTGTGGGCTTAAAAAGTTTTTGACCGAAGCAAACAGCACCAAGGTCTTATATTTTCTAGTGTGTCTTGTCTATAGTGTGTGTCTGTGTATGTTTCTATACAGTGCAGACAAGGTCTCAAGTGTTTGGCCACTAGAAATTAACAAGTGACTGGTTTTGAGGCAGAGATTTACAGCAGTGTTAAAATGTTAACTAATTAGTGGAGTTTCTGTGGCTAATATTTTGATAGTGGTCAATGGGGAAGAAGTGACACTGTCTCTTTGGTCTTAATGTAATGGGCATGAAAAGGTTGATGATGTTTAATTCCTCTGTTTCCTCTCCTCCAGGTACGTTTAGGCTGAAATATGCTCCTCCTTCTGAAAGTCTGGACTCCACAGACTGATATTTTATCATCCGGCAAGAAAAATACTGTAAGCCATGGAGATATAAGGAGATCGAACTACAAAACTGAGACGTCCAGTTGCTGTTAAGCTTAATGTATTTTTTAATCCAAAGGTGCTTTACTTTATTAGACTAGGTAGAAAATCTAGCTTAGGGGTGCATCAAACCCATTTTTGATTGCCAAATTCAAGCTTGGATCTTGTTGTTGGAACTTCTGACCACGTGTCGTAGGACCGATGCGTCCTGGATGGATGGATGGTGGGGCTGGCCAGCTGCAGTTTCTGTCCCAAATACAACCACCAACCTTTTTTTTTTTTTTTTTTTTTTTTGGCTGGAGAATGTTGCCATAACGTGGACTTTTCTAAGGTGAAATGTCTGACTCCAGGGCAGCTACGTTGTGAAGTGGAAGCTGGAGGCTGAAGGTAGGAGTGGCCGTTTGCCAGAAGGACTTTGGCACCCCTGGGCTAGGTAAAATGTTCTACTTTTTTTCAAAAGTGATCAGGCACTAATCTCTGGGATTTTTAAAGGATTGCACTACAGAAGAATGTAGAACTCTTCGAGCTTTCTGCACTTTGAGCAGACAGTGTCACTCTGAGACCAGTGCAAGAGGCAAGGAAGTTCCAACTTTTACAAATTGGCACCAGCAGGATAAAAGTGACTTCACCACACAAATCTTAACGTCAGTCTCTCCATTCCCTTCCAAAAGAACACACGGCAGTTTTGGTTCCTTCTGGAAAACCAACTTGTGCTTCATTGTCTCACTTATTACTAGACAGTGCTGGGTTCCCAGCAGTGGAATACACTTAGTTTCCAAGGGTCCAAGTCCCAGAGACTCCAGAGTCATAAAGGCTTCAAGGATATTTTCCTGTAATACACAAAACAACCTTTACGTCCTGTTACTGTATATAGGTCTCTTTCACAGAAACCTTATTATTCTGCTTTTGTAAATGAATTTTAAACCATCCTTAAAAAAAAAAAAAAAAAAAAAAGAGAGAGAGAGAGAACTCTGGCAGCAGAGTTTGTAAGCTTTTGCTTTACTTTATATAAAAAAAAAACCCCGACCTTTTGACTCCTACCCCAAGGCTTTTGCTACAGGATTCAGAAGTGGTAGAAGTCAAACATGTAAAAGGTAGTAAACTTCATTATTATCAAGACTTTGAAGGATTTCTTGTCAGCCTCCTTCGTTGCAATAGATTGTAGATGACTAGCTTTGGTGTTAACTACTTAGCGTACATAATTTGTGGGTGACAAATCTAAATTAGGACTCGAGAGGAAGCCAAACAAATCTTGAACTGCTAATTTGAAACAGTTTGGTCCTGTCTGGTTGAAAGAAGATACTAATCCTCATGGCTCACCCGAGGAATTTGACGGCATTAAATGGGTGAGGCCTTTCTCTTCAAAACGTCTGACAGAGACATATTTGCATATTGTAATTTGGAAGACACCTTTAAAGTCTGAAGCCTTGTTTACACTTGGGAGGTATTTCTTACACCAATTTAAACCACACCAGGATGAGCAGGACGTGTAGAGGCGCAGCTGAGTCTCGCTGGGGGAGTGAGGGCGGTGGTACCCCAGGAGGAGGTTTGGAAGCGGTGCAGAGCTGCCCCGAGGAGATGGGCCTTGGCCATGGAATGTCCAAGGAGGGGGAAACGTGGTAGCTCAACAAGTCAAGACCTCCCTGGACCACGGTCATAGGAAAGAAATGCTCTGTGCCACCATTCAGGTGGTGGGTGGTCAACAGGAGAACGGAGCATCGCCGGGGAGGCAGGGTGACACGAGGTGACCAGACACCCCGCTGGCTCCAGGGAGCGATCTGCAGCTCAAAAAGCTAAATTTGCCTAACATTTGGGTTTTTTTAAAACTAAAAAAAAAAAGATTAATTTTTATTCCTATGCAATGAAAAAAAAAAAACAACCAACCCATCCTGATTTGTGTATTCTCAGCCCGGCTGCCGCCCCCGCAGCATCGCACACAGGGCTCTGCCTGTGTGTGAGAGGAGGTTACCCCTGTTCCGACCAAGACCGACAACACTAAAGTGATGAAAACTGACAATGCAATTTACTTTGCCTTAATGAGCTCGAGACAATGGTAGGAACAGTCTGTCATACTGTATTACGCCGAAGGAAACGCGCAGTTTTCAGTGACGATGTTTACGATTTCACAGCTTGGAGGGTCTCTCCAGTGGCCTGGAACATGTGCTGAAAGCCAAACCTTAACCTTTTTTGTTCTTGTTTCTTTTTTTTTTTTCACTTTTTTAAAACAAGATTTTAAAACTGAATTGTATTTAAATAAACTGTATTTCGACACACCTGCAAGTGTTCAAAACCCTCTCAAAATAGCAAAAATCAACAGCAAAAAAAAAAAGAATAATTTCTGTAGGGGTTGTGTTTTGTTTTACTGCCCAAGGTTGGGCACAGTCTCGTCTGATATTCATCACGGGAGTCGAAACCGTAAGAAAAGGACTGTAAAACCGAACTTGTGTCCAGCAAACTGTTCCATTCCTTTCTCCAGAGCTTGCTTTGGGATTGTTTCCTTTGTGTAAAGTTAAGGCTGATGTTTCTTCGAGTGGCTTCTGTGTGCTTTTAAGGTAACGTTTTTAAATGGTGAAGTCTGGTTTTAAGAGTTAAGTCTGAATTTGGCGAGTTTTGAGCCCCATAAAGCACCCTGAGTGTAACAGGGAAGTGGTTGCTGAGCCGGCAGCGATGGCAGAGCCCTCCCTGAGCCCGGGCCAGTCGTGGCTCCAGATCTGCTCCTCAACGCTCTCCGCTGCGCACCCAGAGCCACCAAAGCTGGTAAGTCCCAACAGAGCACTTTAGTTCCATAAAAATAATCCTTACTCTGTTTTTAAAAGGCACAAATCCATCTATCCCCCCACCCCCCCCCCTCAAAAAAAAAAAGGCAGCTTCTTTTAGAATAGTAGCTCCAGCTTCACCGGCTGCAAGAACCAGTTCTTAAAACCTATTTTTATACGTTGAAAGATGGAGATTTCAAAGAATGCTATTTATTCCTAGCTTTGTCCTGAAAGTATAACAAAGAATTAGTTCTCAAAATGGATTTCACTGTGGAATAGAAATGATTTTTTTAAGCCTGAGAGGGAAGGGAATCCCGAGTCGTCCCCCCAGCAGGGACAGGGAGGAGGGAGCGATGAGCCGTCCCTCAGGGGAGCGAGCGACGCGCGGTGCCCTCTCAGAGGGGTCGGCGACGGAAACACTCGAAATAGGATGGAATTTCCAGCAAACTCCTCCTCACCCTGGCAAATCTGCAAATTAAGCATTAAGAAATTCTGCCGGGCTCGACGCTGAGCAGCGGGAGAGCGAAGAGGGAAGCCTCATTTGAGCGAGGTATCGATCAGAGAGTTCCACAATCCTTCTTCCTTCAAATAACACGGCACACTCCACTTTTTGTGAAACTTTTTCACGCCACGGTCATTGCATCTTGGCAAATCAAACGCCAGACTTCTGAAAATAACAGTCTAGCACTAGACCTTTCCCGTTACCCCAAAAAATCCTGTTTCACGCTATTTCTGGCTGACGAGCTTTTCAGGGTGAAGGCACTCAAAAACGACCCACCATCTGTGGCATTCAGCAGAGCCCCCTCCCCGAAATAACAGTGACATCCTCTGAAACCCCCACGCAGGGGTTGGCTGTGTTTGTTCCCTGGAGGCCACGGACGCTGGGAGCTGTGGATGATTCGGGGTGGGCTGGAACAGCTCTGAAATCAGACGGATGTGGGCAATCCTGGGCAGAAATCGGAGCACTCTGGGGAGTCTCGACACCGAGACGTCCCCTGCCTGTCACCATCTCCTGTCACCAACCCTTGGAACTACCCCTTTGCTCTCTTACATTTCTTTCTGACGTGAGCAAGAAAACCGCGTTGGTACCGAAGCAGAAAAGCAGATCCTGCGTGTTTTCAAGTGCAGATTTAACAGCTTCTCTTGGACAGAACTTTCCACTAGGAATGAAGGAAACTCCTGCTCCCATTTGAGCCATTTCTTTTACTTCGGTCAATTCTAGTATTACAAATTGTGCATGTAACTTTATAAATATTTTAAATAGTTTTGTAAATATTTAATATTCAGCTAATTTGATTTTGAATTGTAAATGTCAAGTATTCTGGTATTGGGATTTTTATGTTTTATTATACTTTGTTAAAAGTAAAATTGTACATTTTTAGAATGTTTTTATCTGAGTAAATTTAATGTATGGAAAATAAAGAGTTAAACAGAATCCCTTTGGATTTTTTTTTTTTTTTTTAAATTTAAGGGGCTTCTCCAGCTTGGCAGTTACCGGGGACTTCTTTTGGTAACAGAATCCCTTTGGATTTTTTTTTTTTTTTAAATTTAAGGGGCTTCTCCAGCTTGGCAGTTAACGGGGACTTCTTTTGGGGTTGTTTTGGTTTGTTTTTTTTAATTCCCTTTATTACTTTTGCTGTCTCTCCACTCACAGACACCTGCGGGTGACTCACAGATCTGTGACAGCGCTTCCAACCGCGCTCCTCCCCTTGACTCAGCTCCCGGCTTCAAAAGCAGATTCCAGCTGCCCCCCCCAAAAGCCCCTGCCTGGTTTCCCAGGGAAAGGGGAGGATGCACAGGGAAGATTTGTGCCCTGATCTGCAGGAAGGCCGGTGCCTGGGGTCCTTCCTGAGGAGCAGGAAGAGCCTGAATCCTTGAGGGAGAGGTTGGTGGAGCAGGAACAGAAACAAAACAGGGATGTAGAAACCCATCCGTGTGCCCTGGTCCATCCCCATCTGCAAAGCAGAACCTTTACAGGGCTATTACACCTGAAATTCCTCCTCCTGGAAGGTGGTAGCTCCCCCTCCGAGTTGTTCGTGCCTGGGGTCCTTCCTGAGGAGCAGGAAGAGCCTGAATCCTTGAGGGAGAGGTTGGTGGAGCAGGAAGAGAAACAAAACGGGGATATAGAAACCTATCCATGTGCCCTGGTCCATCCCCATCTGCAAAGCAGAACTTTTACAGGGCCATTACACCTGAAATTCCTCCTCCTGGAAGGTGGTAGCTCCCCCTCCGAGTTGTTCGTGACCATCAGCACCAGGGGTTTCAGTACAGGTGTCTACCAGTTGTCAGCAGGACCTGGTTCACCACCTTTTGTGGAACCTCTCTATGCCCTGCAGAGATTTGTCTTAGGGAAACCCATCTAGGAATAACCACACCAGCCATAATTAAGTTGGGATGTAATCCATCCATATCAGCACTGTATTAATTTTAAAAAAGCAACATTTGTACAGGAATATCAGTCAATCACGTCGTAATTACAAGTATGGTTGTCAGTTATGAGTTAAACAATTCCTTCCACGAACAAAAACTAAACATAGAACAAGCTGCGTTTAAAAGTTTACGTCTCGGAGTAAAAACACAAAGAACAATTTAAAAAAAAAAAAAAAAGAGGAAAATGGGAAGTAAGCATTTGTGAACGAGATGCATGCAAAGAGGTGTAGGGAGGTACAAATTGTACACCGTAGTATCGAGCTCGAGTGCCAGGACGCAGTAGTATTGCTTCTTCCCCCCCCTGTTATAGTAAATTAGCTTCCAGTAACAGCTGTAGTTAGTTCACAGACACATAATAATATACAAGAGTAATCTCATCCCGCTACGCTTCACTTGACAACGACTCCAGAGGAAAAAAAGGCAAGTCCTAGGAGACACCTTTCCTCTGCACAGGCCGCCTCCCTGCTCAGGACAGTAGTGATGCTTCCAAACCCCATGCAAGTGGCAGGAGACTTCAGTGATGGAAAAAAAAAACCCAACAACAATAACAACAACAGAAAAAAAAAAAAGCATTTGTTCATCAACTCTCGACAGCAACTCCTGGACGTGATGAGCTGCTTCTAAAAGGGGTTCTCCCTGCCCCCCCCTCGGTGGTGACACGCAGGAGGAGCGAGAGAGGGGTCAGGCAGCACGGGGTGGAAATTCCAGCGGTGTGTCCCAGCCCAGTGGTGGGAATGGGGGTGTTGGCGTTGGCTGGAGGCCCCCAGTGCTCCCACCAGGCACTGCTCCCCTCTCACATTGCACTAGCCCGCTCTGGGCCAGCTGTAGCCATCGGCACAGCCCCCCCCCCCCCCC
>NW_015090842.1:8739445-8747879 GCF_001431845.1 Calidris pugnax | reverse complement strand
CCCCCCCCCCCCCCCCCAGCCCCTCCACTGCCTTCTCCCTTAGGGAACAGCAAACCTCCGGGTGGGGGTGGGAGAGATCCATCTTTTGGAAGCGAGCCCAAAATTCGTAACAGACCGGAGTTTCTTTCAGTGTTACCTGTCCAGGTGTGTATTTTACAGTTAAAACACTTCCTAAAACTACAATAAAGCTGTGGTGTTTGGTATGAGTATTTCAGAAAGCGGCACCTTTCCTAAATGGGAGGTGCCGCAAAAAACAGACAAAAAAAAAAAAAGGAAAAAAAAAAAAAAAGAGTTTTAACTCCCCCAGCTCACCCCAAACCCTTGCCTGAACTCCCTGCAGTGCTGACACCAGTCTCGCTCAGCTGCAGGAGACAAAGCTCCGCTTTGGAACATTAAAACCTATTTGCTCTCATGAGAAGCCTTCCCATTTGTCTATTATTGTTTGTTTGTTTAAAAAAAAAACAAAACTTTAAGGAATTAAAGGGAGATTTTTCCAGAAAACTGTCACACGAAACACTTTAGCTCCTCCCTGGTGCCTGTTTGCTTGTTATTAAAAGTCAATCGAGTGTCCCTTTCTTTGCAATTGTCACGTGCGCAATTGGGTTCCGTTCATAAAAGTCCAGAAATGTAAATGTGCCTGTGTGGAATATTACAGCAGGTTTCAAAGCCGGAGAGGTTGCTCGTCTGTACTGTTTTAATAGTCACAAACAAGGCAAGGTAAGATGAGACACCTGCTAAAGCAAGACTACGCTAAGGTACTGAGAGCAGAGGTGACATCCGTTTTTTTTTTTTCCCTGGGGTGTGTGTGGGGAAGAGTTGGGGGGGTGACGGCCAAGGGTAAACCAAAATCCTAGGCTAGAAGCCGCTCGCCTGTCTTAGACGGAAGATTGCACTCCAAAAGTCTCCTGAGAGGCGTACACCATGTAGAGGAAGCCATCCTCGTCCTTCTCGCTCTCGTACACCTCGGATATGGGTGTGGAAACGCTCACCATGCTGTGTCCGTTGACCAGGAGGAAGAAGGCCTGGTTGGAGTTCAGCTGCAGGCGCCGCCTGTCAGGGGGGAGGTCAGGGGAGCGGGGAGGGGAAGGAGTTTGACAGTGATGACTCTGCTTTTCCACTCACATCCACCCAGGACACATGGCAAGACAAAGTCCCTCGCCACCCACAGCGGCGAGGTGTCCCCACCCAAAGCAGCCCTGCCCCTGGAGAAGGCATTTGCTTCCCACCTCAAAGTTATATTTAATTTATCTGCTAAATCCATGCGAATCCACCTACTGACAGAAGCCCTTATGTCACTGGAAAAGCCAGGCTCCAGAAGGGCATTAAACTGAAGTGAAAAGGAAGAGTTACTCCTCGCTAGGATGGCGCTGGGGCAGTGACATCATCCCTCTACAGCCAGCAAACTGGTGAGGCCTGAGGGACCTTTGGCTCACAGCTTCACTCAACAGCTTCTCCTGGAAACACAAACCCGAGCTGACCTTGAGAGATCTGCATGAAGATGGGGAGGGAGGACGGGCAGAGCTGCCACGAGAAGGCCCTGGACCTTTTAAACTCCCTTTGCCACCAGTTCTGGAACAGGCTGCTTTAAACCTTTGGAGCATCTTGCCCCGTCTTCTCCTCCCTCCCAGGAGAAGCATCCCAGAGAAAGGCAGAGTGTGACAGACTTCACAGACCGCGTGGCACAGTCAACATCTAACTTTGGGGTTTCCCTCAGATCGTTCACTCCGGTTGGGGCAAAATAGCTACTTTCTGCTGAACTGCCACTCCATAAATCAAGTAAGCACTCAGATATGTGGAGGTGCAACCAGAGGAAGAAGAACAGATCAGTAGAGCTTCCTGCTGCTTCTGCTCCCTGCTGAGGGGCAGCAGCAGCTGGAAAAAAAGGATTTATTTAGCCTCCCAGGCACAGCCCTGGAAAGGGACCCTTCCAGAACCAAGCTCTAATCTCTCCAGAGCGAGCAGGCAGCAGCCAGGGGAGGGGTGGGACGGACGGGCTCTGCCAAACACAAGAGGAGTTGGCCAAGGACCAAGTCCAGCTGGGACCAGGTCACCTATTAACAATGAAGCCAAAGAAAAAGGTGGGGGAAACCCTTCAGCTGGCTGTTAACCATTTTGCCCGGGGCCTTTAATGTTCATGAGAAATTCTGGGAGACTTGAGCAACACAGTTCCTGCTTCCAGAACCCTATCTCACCACCTTACTCGAGTAAGAGCTGGGATTTGCTTGCAACAGAGAGTTTTTGTATGAGCCTCCGAGGCAGGGAATTGTTTGGACACGTGGGGCAACTCTCAGTTTTTACAGCTTGTGGCCTCCAAGAACCAGCTTCCTGCTACACTGTGACCAACAAAAAGCAAACTCTGGTTTGCTGCTAACTTCCAAGTTTACCGCTTGAGAACTCTTTACTAATGAGATAGTCCCTTCTTGACACGAAGCCAGGAGAAATGCACTTCTAGCAGAATTCCTGACCACAATTTTCGACCACACAACTTCCACTCCACGGCTACTTCCCCTTCCCCTCTTCTTGTCAGCAAAGCTCAGCCCCAGAGAGGAGCAGTACCCGAGCCACAGTCTGTGCACACAGCTGGGACAAAGAGACACTGGTCTGAACATCTCTTTTTTGGGCCTCAACACTGTCATGGGGGGAAACCTCATTTCACCATCAAAGGATGCCAACATCAACCCCAAGCAACAGCTCAGAGCTCTGGCCATGAGCCCAAACTCCCCGTTCTGTGGGTGGGAAGGGGCAGGCACTCCGCAGAGGGACTCCCAGCCAGAACATTGGGAAAGCATCCCAAAATAGGCAAGCAGGAAGCACTGGAGCCCTGGGCCAGAAGTTAGACAAGGATTTGTAACCCCAGACTCCCTCCTATGTCTCTGGGAACCAGTGATTTCTCTTGAAAGCAGAGTACCAGCTCAGCTCAGCTCAGAATTTTTCCCCAGCAAAGCCAAAGGAAAAAGCATGTCTTATGAATTTGTCCTAACGATGATACCAAGCACTCATTAGATGAATTTTCCATTTAAAGAGCTCCCAAATGTATACACCAGCTGGGGAATTAATAAAGAATCATACAGCCTTAGGCTGATGCAGCTTACGCTGAAATCACAGCATACTACCTGATAATTTTGATTAGCTCGCTCATGTTGACGTGATCTGGCACCAGGAACTTGGTCTTATCCAGAACTGGAAGCTGCTTCTCTCCCTTGTACCTTTCAATGATCACCTGAAAAGAAACAAAGAGCAAGGAGCAGATGTGAAATGCAGAAACGGTGTCTGTGCCCTCATCTTGCAGCAAAATACAAGCATTTCTGCTCAACTCCATTTCCCTTCGTTTGTGAATGAAGTATCTTGAATCTGAAAAGGAATAATCATAATTATCTTCACGTGCCTCTTGTTCTGTTTGCAAGAGTCTCTGCACGAAGGGGTAACAAAGAAGGATTTAACAGCAAACATCCACAGCTTGGGTGCTGTTTTACAACAGTTCATTTGTCAGAATCGTTTCATCTAGCAATGAATTACCCAGCAACAAGAAAACTCCACAAAAGATAAGGCACAGTTCCCTCCAAGACATTACAGCCGCTGACTAGGGGCTTGGGCTGCTATGGAAGTCTGAAAATTGAACCAGTTTTCACTAGAATTTCTCCAGTTTCAGGCCATGTCTTTCTAAGAACTACACCCCCAGGTTAGAATGCTCTTCCATTCACCTTCCATGGTTATTCTAATGCATAACAAAAAGCTACTTTCAAAGGGTATAAAGCCTCAGAGGAGAGAATTTCCTCCTCCTTAATCTCAAGACAGCATGCTGAGGAACCAGTAATTCTGTGAAGATTGTTATGTAGTAACTACTTAATTCACAAGGAAATTGCAGATTTGCCAATTTAAGTAGCACCCTGCCCAGCAACTACATTTAGTTCCTGCTTTTAAAAAATGATCTCAGAATTTATGTGCTCCGGTTTCCACAGCCATGTGGGTTTTGTTGTTTTTAAATCAACGGTAGCTACGTGACACCATTCACTTGGATCATTTCCACGCTCACGGGGTCTGGCTGTGTTGATATTCAAAAGTTGCACAGGTGAAGTGATATTGAGCCAATTTAATTATATCAGAGAAAGATTTTCTTACACCATCTTAAATATACACTGGCTCATTCTGGAAAAAAAAAACCAACCCAACACTATTGTTAAAAAAAGTAGACTGTAACCAGTAGATAATATTTCCAATAGCAAAATGAAGGATGTTGACAGGACAGGAGGAATTTACCATCTAGCGTGACATTGCCATCTTATCTCATCCAGAGCTGCTAATGATAATAACGAGGCAGTGACTCAAGCTAGGAACATGGACAGGCAACCACAGCAAGCCTCCAGGGATCCCAGCAGGCCTCTGCCATACTTGTGAGTTTGCATCTTCTGCAATGTGCTCAGGTACCTCTAATTTCTGCTGGCAATATGTCCCTGGCTGGTTTAAAATGAGAGCTTTGCTATAAATCAATGGCTTTCAATCTGTGGTCACAGAGCCTGGGGACTAGGGCTAAGTGATCTGTGAAAGGTGGGTGAGAAAGCAATCTTCTGTCAGGAAACAGATTTGTTGGGAAAGGGCCTTTTGGGGAAAACTGCATATTCCAGACAAGTCAGAAAATCTCTGCTATAAAATGTTATTTGTTCCCATGGCCAACAGCAACGTAAAACAGCAGCAGCTTCAAGATAAAGCAGTTTAAAGCTAAAGGAAAACTGAAAAGCTTTCAGTTTCTGTTTGACACGGAGGCAACAACTGTTTCTGGTAACGAACTTGCGCTGCAATTGTGGACAGTTTGCAGTTTGTTCACAGCAGAATTTCCACTTGCAGGGATCACCAGCTCTCATCACCGAGAACCAAACGCTGAGGTGTCCCATTAAGTCCTCTCTTCTGCTCCCCAAGATCTCCTCAGACCTTTCCTGTTCCACCAAACAGCCACAAAGATGTCTGCATCTATTGCTTACTGTGGTGACAGCTGTCACACAAAAGCCCAGGACTTCACAACTTCACCAGTTGTGAAGAATTCTCAGCAATAGACCACAATCCATGCCTTTTGCTTCCTAAAATGCTTTGCTTTGTAACCTTGAGGATGCCATAAACAAAAGAAAATAAAAATGCAGGCAGCATTTTGAGCTGACCAGCTAAAGAAGAGTGACAAGGTGAGGGTAGATCCCTCCTTTGAGGTGGCCCAACACTATGGTGGAGGGGGCTGAAGGCCAAGCAGCGTTTCTGGAGACCTGTTTCCCAGAAGGCAAACATTTCTTGTCTTTCTGAGCACAGATTGGTGATGAAAGCCATTAACTGCCTCTACATTACTGTGTATTCTTCTTGGTTAGTCTCTGCAGACTCTTCTTTTGGAGAAGAAAAACACTGAGATGAGAAAAGCTGAACACTCAGGAGAATCTCAGCGCTTAAGCGGGGTGTGGTTTGCTTTGAAGTTACAACACGCAACTGGAGTACACAGGAAACCTCGTTTCCTTCAGTCCCCAGCCAGCACCTTGCTCTGCCACACTGGCTGCTGGTTACTAGTTTGAGAATGTTTCTGAAATCCAGGCTTAAAGACCCTGTACAGCCAAATTGTAATTTGGTCTCATCAAGACAGCTCTCTTACAGGTTTCCAGCTACTAAAAAGAACATGAGATTGGAAATTGACGTGAAAAGAACCAGACTTACTGGTATTTTAGTTGGATGCTGATCCCGAATCAGTCGTACATCTTCCACTCTTTGCTCTGCAAGAGATTAAAAAAAAAAAGTCTGTTCAAACATCCACAGTTAATGCCATTATTACCTTATTTCTCCACCCCTGAAAAAGACGGACTGAAAGTTAGTAAAAGCCATAAAACCAAATTCAGGCAAAGCAGTTTTCAGATGGGACAGCACTGTCACAAGTGAAAACCTCTCCTTGGACAGATGATACTTTGCTCTTTAAGCCAAGGTGGCAAGTACTGCATGCACGCTGCCTGGGACTCCTAGAAAGTGCTAAAGAAGACAGCCTCCTCCCCACATACCTCGTTTTCTACCCACTAAAGCAGACGTATAATCTCATAAATTTACAGCATCGAATTACACCACCCAAATTAACGACTAAATATCCCGTACTATTTCTGCGAGGTCCCAGAAGAGGAAGTTGTCAACAATTATCTGAGACCTAAGACTGGCCGGAGCCCGGCAGCATCAGCTTACGCCCTGCGTTCTAGCATTACCGAATTACAGCTTTCCGTTTTGATTATGCCGCACCCATTGTTGCAGAAGCTGTCGGTCAGTTCTTGTGTACCTAGACATTCACCCTCTCCCCTCTGCCAGTTTTCAGAATAAAGTTCACCTCTCCTCAGACATAAATATTAATAGCACAGATATTATAAGCCAGGCTGAAGTACACCTCCGAGCCAAAGTAAACAGGCGCAGTTGCTTTTAGAGGCAGTCGCATCTGCTTATACCCTGCCCACTTTCAGATTCAGTGAACTCAATTTTAACCTCTCCAGCTCTTTTTCAGCGGGCCGGGGCTTTCCAGGCCATCCCCATCTTATAAACACCTCTCGGAGAGAAGATTTAGTGTTGCATCACAGCTTTAGCAGCGAGAGGTGCAGCTCACGGGAGAGGAAGAGCTTAGACCAGCAGCCCAGCTCCTGGCTGGTATGTTAATGCACGGGGCACGCTACCTGTCCCGTGGCTCAGCAAGAACATCACTCAGCTCCCCATTAGCCCACATTAAGTCCGCGTGCATGAAATACATCTCTGCACCTTATTACGAGCCCAGCAAGGAAATGCAACTCACGTGAATCACGGTTTGAAGCTGGAGGTGAATCAAGCAGAACTAAGGCAAGGAGTATGCAAAGCCTCCGCCTGACCAACAACCTGGAAGCCGTCCTGCTTCGCCCCACACAGCCCAAGCCACACTCTTACAGACCAGCATTAACACTTCAAGAGCAGAGATACCAGCTAATTAAAATACTTTTTAAGATTAACCAGAAACACAAGAGATACGGTGAGCGAATGGGACCAATCGTTAACCCAGCGAGCACGGAGAGGTCTGACTAACTTTTCAACTGAAACAGGTTTGTTCACGGCAATGTTATTCAGCAGAACTCCCTGGAGCAGAAGGAACATAAACCGGACAAATCATTGAGATTATTGTATATGGCATGTTCAAAATCAGGCTTCAGTCAGCCACAGATAAACACTGTTCTCTGACGACATTAGTTGCAGTGGCAACTGCTTGGCTGCCATCCTAGCTGAACTTAATACCTGCAACAGAGGCTGCTGACAGGCGATGGGGTCAACAACAGTTTTGGAAGACTCCAAGAAAAGGGAGTCTTCCCTCTGTTAGATCCAAATTCTCCCTGCTTCAACGCGGAGAACAGCTTACGTCTAACAGAACAACAAAGACAAGGATGGGCACGCTAGAAAGCTCTCTTAAGCAGCTTGACTTTAACCCAAAGGCAGGAAGAAAAGAAAATCTGGATCAATTACTTCCACCGATTCCATTTTACGTACAGGATTTTATAGCTCACGCAGAAATAGGTTACGCTGCCAGTTCTTGTTACCCTCAGAGCATTTCAGCCTACCTCACCGACACACATGAACAGATCCCCAGCTCTCTGATTGCTTTGGTCCCATCCCAGGCACAGAAAGAAGCGTTGGCACCGCTCTATCAAGGCTGTTCCTTCTAGAAAGGGACTAATCTCATTTTCCCAGCCATCATTACACAGCTCTTTTCGATGCCTTTGCTAGTTTCCAATAACTAAACGGAGGCAGGAGACACAGGTCCCAGTCCACTCCTGGCTCCCCGGGCAGAGAATTCCTCACTCCGTGCCAAGTGCCAAACAGCAAGTGGAGCTTAATTCTGCTGTCACTGGTGGGGACGAGGCCGGACACTGAGCAGACAGGCCCGGGAGGGAAGGGCAGGCCCAGCTCCTGGCACAGGGCGATGTTTCCCGGCTCCCGGGAATTCTGCGACCGATAATAGACGATGTGGAGAGCCCCATCTCCCCACCCCGAGCCCTTCTCCCGACCCAGCTCACCCCGGTGCCACCCACCGACACCCAAAGATGACCCTGCCCCAAACTTCCCGGCTCCGTGCCCGCAGAGGAGCGGAGGGGCTCGGCCTCGCCGGGGCGGAACCGGCAGGGCTGGGGAGGCCGGGGTTTGTTTCCATTGCAGGCGGCGACACCGGCCGGGGACACCCGCCCAAGCCCTCGGGTGGCCCCGCGGACCGGGGCAGGGAGGCCGGGCCGCGGTGTCCCGGCCGTCAACGGGAGCCGGCCCCGGGGATCTCCGCCGTTCCGAACCGGATCCGTCCCCTCCCCGCCACACCGATCGCCCCCCCTCTCCCCCGCCCAGCCCCGCAGCGAGGGCAGCCGCCGCTGTCCGCACCCCGCGGCCCGCCCGCCGAGCGACAAGGCCCGGAGGGGGCCGGGGCGGG
>NW_015090842.1:8730771-8739102 GCF_001431845.1 Calidris pugnax | reverse complement strand
GAGATCTGGAGTGTGGCGGGGCGGGGCGGGCCGCCCGCCGTCCCCCCGCTGTCACCGGCCGCCGCACTCCGGCGGAGGACACGGCCATGGGCGCCTCGGTGCCCCGCTGTGTGTCTGCTCGGCGACGCGCAGCTATGGCCTCCTCAGAGAGCCCTGCCGGTGTCCCCCGCGGTGACACACAGCCATGGCTGCCTCAGCCCTGCCATTGCTCCCCCTCAGCCACACACAGCCATGGCTGCCTCAGAGAGCCCTGCTGTGTCCTCTGCTCAGTGACACACGGCCATGGCCACTTCTGAGTGCCCTGCTGGTGTTCACCGTCAGCGATACATGGTGATGGCTGTCTCAGAAAGGCCTGCCGTGTCCCCCCCTTCAGCGGTGCATGGTGATGGCTGCCTCAGTGAGCCCTGCCATGTCGCCCTTCAGCGATACAGAGCCATGGCTACCTCAGAGAGTCCTGCCAGTGTCCACCCTTGGTGACACATAGCCATAGCCACCTCAAAGAGCCCTGCTCTGTTCCCCTTTCAGCTATACGTGGCAATGGCCACCTCAGAGAGCCCTGCTGTGGTCCCTCTTCAGCAATATGTGGTGATGGCCACCTCAGAGAGCCCTTCCGTGCTCCCCCTTCAGCGATATGTGGTGATGGCCACCTCAGAGAGCCCTGCTGTGGTCCCTCTTCAGCGATATGTGGTGATGGCCACCTCAGAGAGCCCTTCCGTGCTCCCCCTTCAGCGATATGTGGTGATGGCCACCTCAGAGAGCCCTGCTGTGGTCCCTCTTCAGCGATATGTGGTGATGGCCACCTCAGAGAGCCCTTCCGTGCTCCCCCTTCAGCGATATGTGGTGATGGCCACCTCAGAGAGCCCTGCTGTGGTCCCTCTTCAGCGATATGTGGTGATGGCCACCTCAAGAGAGCCCTTCCATGCTCCCCCTTCAGCAATTCGTGGTGATGGCCACCTCAGAGAGCCCTTCCATGTTCCCCCTTCAGCGATACACGGTGATGGCCACCTCAGAGAGCCCTGCCACTGTCCACCCTTGGCGACACACAACCATGGCTGCCTCAGAACACCCCAGCATGTCCCCCTCTCAGCGACACACCACCACAGCCACCTCGGAGTGCCCCACCATGTCCCCCCTCAACAACATCTTGAGTGACTCTGCCTCCATGCAGAGGTGCAAGGTTAGTGATTTGCCTTGGGTTTGCCTTCAGCGCAGATAGACATAAATATGAGGAGGCCACAGCAAAGTTTTTGTTCGGGAAACGCAATTTTAGGGGCAGGTGTTCCGATTCTCTTTGGAGCCCGTGGGGTTTGCCAGGAATTGATGAGACCGCAGACAATTTCAGCCACAAGCCAAGTTTGCTCGCGTTCGTCCTGCAGATACTGCGTGGCCATTAAAAATGCCCAACTGTCTCCTCCTCCAGCAGCTTTCTGACACAAGCTGTTGGGTGTGGACTTTCAGCTGCCTTGCTTTCTCCTTCTCTCATGTATGTTCCCAGCACTGTGTTTTGAAATATAGGAACAGTTTTGTGGCAATAGGGCTGCACCATCTCGCTGTACAATCCAGCGGCTGAAGGGACAGGGGCTTGCAGCCAGTGGTGTCCTCATGAGTAGAGGTAAAAGGGCCATTTTCTAGCCAGCTTAGAGATTATTGTGGGTTTTATGTTTTTTTTGGGGGGAATCGATGAATTGAAGTTAGAATGATGCTGCCTTCACAGACTGGAATGAGGGCTCATTACCTAATTTTGTGATTCAGGGTCATACAGTTCCTGTGGCTGTATAATTATAGGATGAAACCATTAAAGATGTGACTAACCAAGGAAAGAAAAACAACCCTAAGGTGCTATGAATGTTCTACCCATCACATCACTGTCTGGGGACAGCAGGTGAGACGTAGTGGACGGTCATCTGAAGGCTGATACATCCGAAACTTAAACTAGCAAATCCCAAATGTCTGTTTCATCAGAATTCTTTCTTATTTAAATGGCTGCCTTTTAAAATCCCTGCCACGCTCTTGGAGTTGTACATCGGGGGCTGCCACGGGCTGTGTGGGTGCGGGCAGGGGGACAAGCCCTGGTGGAACCACGCAGCGTTGTTTTTGGGGTGTACAGGTCAGTCCCTGTGGCAGGGCTGACAGTACCGATCACTGTGTGTTGTGCGGTTTTCATCCACGCTACCAACTGTTAGCAGGGCTGTAGCTCAGGCTGAAAGCATCCATATGGTGCTTAGGAAGAGCCACAATCAGAGTATCTGCTGACAGGCTGGGCTATCGCGTGTTCAGCTCATGAATAATCTGCAGAGACTGTGAGAAGGAAAACTTAGATCCACGCTGAGACGCGCTTGACCTTTCCCTCCCCATCTCAGCCTTCGCCTGTGTCTGCGTGTCGACAGCACAGACAGTTGGTGAGTCTGGATTTGAGGAAGGTGTCAGGCGCAGTTGGGATGACAGCATGGACACAGCCTTTGGGACCAGCTCTGCCTCGGCGCGATTCTCCATCCCTAGTGAGAAAACGCTGCTTTTGAAAAAGCTTTCGCTTCAAACTTGGTGACTACACTGGAACAGAGCCCTTTAAAGATCTAGCCCGCAGAGCATTTTTTATTCTAGTCTTAGAACACTTTACAAAGCATTTAGTTTGAAGAAGAGGAGACATAACTGAAAGAAGACATTATATCATCTTGAAATATGCAAAAGGTTGCTGCAGAGCAGGAGGGAATTAGCTCTTCTCTGCATGCAGTGAGCCTAGGACAAGAAATAATGAGCTTACATCTTGGAAAAGGCGATAGAAATTAGATGTTGGGTTAAGGGCAAGAATAGTCGAGCACCGCAACAAATTGCCTAGAAAAGCAGTGGAATAGTCACCATTGGATATTTTTATTTAACAAGAAATTAGTAAAACATCTGTTCTGAACAGTCTAGGGGGAATTGTTCTTTTCTTAGGGAGAAGGATGGGGTAAATAATCTCTTACAATACCTGTCAGCCCTAGTTTCTCATGAAGCAAAAGAGATGGGATTTGCCCAAATTTACAAAGCAGGTTAGAGCACAAGCTGGGTTTGGATTCCAGCTCAGATCCTCCTGTCTCCACCCCGTACAGCAGGATATACTAAATCTTACATCTGAAGTAAAAAAAAATAAAGCCAGACTTTCCCAACTGTTGTATCTTACAGAATCATAGAATCATAGAATCGAAGGTTGGTTTTGGTTTTTTTTGTTAAAAACCCAGTATGAGTGATGACTCCAAACAGCGTTTCCAGCATTTCCCTGGGGAAAAACTCCCACTTTTCCTATCTTTTCCATATGAGCTGCCTCACAACACAGTGAGCGTATTTCACAGTCAGAATTATAAACCATCCTCTCATTTCTCTGGTACGATGGTACCGAAAAGGCTTTTTACAGCGCATAGACAAAGCCATTCCTCTGCAGTGCTACACCCTCGCTGGAAAACAGCACTTCAGTGTCTGGGGCTATTAGCTCAGCAGCTGTCAGTGGTATTAAATTCACCAGAAACGCAGAGAGAAAACCCCCATAAAATAAAAGGAAGGACACTGTGCTGAGAGGATCTTGCATTTAAACCTGAATCAAAATACCTTCCCTCAGTTATTTTATCATGAATTGTTCTTATTGATCTAGCTCAGCTAAAGATCAATGTGAGCTTTGATTTTTTTTAATACAGCGTGCAGCCATTATTGGAGATTTTCAGACAGAATCAGATTGCAGTGAATTGTTTGCAATGACTTAAAATAACTCTTCTGAGAAGTTTTAGTCTTAAATTTGTCTTAAGGTGTTGACTACCCTGTGAACAAATTCCCAAACTTCAAATTTCTCTGCAGAAGTCACCTTCTGAGTTAGGAGAATTCTAGCAAGAAGTGATGAGAATGACAGAATATCTCTCTTTTCAGGGGATATAAAAGTGTAATTTGAGAAAAGTGAAACTAAAGAAACCACTTGCAGAACATTTTTCCCTGGACGGGTTTTCTCTGAGGTCTAACAACAGATGCTCCAGTCCCTTGGTGGGAGCACTAACACCGACTCTCTCCACTATCTGGCCACCTATTTCACAAGACTTCTGGAATATAGTACTTCTGAGGTGATTAGACAGATCCTTTTCTGGATGGTAAATCCAAACTAACATGTGGACGTATGCAATGTCGTCACAAAAACATCATTTTCTTAGAATGTTTGGCTGAAAACTCATTGTACTCCCCCTGCAAGAAGTATTGCCCAAGACATCATTGCCATGTAACCCTGACATTAGTTGCTGCTGCTGTTCCAGCAAACATTTCTTGGCTTCAGGATCCAGTTTTAAATGGGACCCACTGGTTTCACAAGGAAACACAGTAAATCAGTTGATGTAAGCAAAAGTAACTTGTGTTTATGTACTACCTTTCGCTCAAAAAGATCCATAACCTCTTGGCAAGCAGTAATGATGGTGTGAGGGCGGGAGGCATAGCAAGGAAATTGTGGAATAATACAGCGCACAACAAAGTCTTCCACCGATTTTAAATAATTCTAGGATTTAAGTAATTCCACACATATTCAAATATTAACCGAGCGCTGCGTAGCCTGTGGCTTCAGTAAACACCCTCCCTATTTACATCGTGAGGAACGGAGGCATGCAGAGGCGATTGCACAACCATTGCTCAGCAGCCGACCCAGTAATAGCATCTCCAACACCTGACTGTCCCGTGATCTGTCCCAGGCTGGATAATGCTGCTGCGAACTGAGCTGCTGGAGGTGCTGGGCACAATGAAATTCTTCAGGCTGGACCGTGGCCAAAGCAGAAACAACAACAACAACTGCTTCTAGCTCGAGTGCGGTAAAGTCTTTGGTGACCCCAAGCACTCAGGACCAACAGCTGATTGTCAGATTGACTAATACCTCACCGCAAGGACAAGTGGGTTGAAGTCAGATCCATACCTGCTTTCATAAAGAGAGGGCACCGAGCTCAGCTCTGAAGCAGGAGGATGCAAAACCGTTTCTGAGTCAGCAGCAGCATTTTCTGCAGCGCACTGGGTTGTCCCTGAGGAGCCCAGTCTGTCCACTGATCAGTTTATCCTGCGAAATGTGGTGAGATCAATGTCCAGACAGAAAGGAGGAAGGTGGGAAATACTAAAATCAGGATGAGAAGAGCTATTTTCCAGCTTAAAACAGCAAGGAAAGGATATCTGAGATGAAAGTATGTAGATCACAAAAACCAGAGCAAAATTATTTGGGCTTTCTGTTGAAATATTCTCTCTTCCAAGTGTCCTGCCTCCAAGGATGCTCATGACAAAGCAGAAATCGCGCTGCAGGCTGATGCCAAAAAAACACGCTGCAAATACTTTGTGTGGCAAACAGGGCTTGCAAAGAGGGTTTGTTCATCTGCCTCGGCTTGCCTTGCCATGCTTTTCTGTCCCTCCTGCCAAATGGAAAAGAAATTATTCTCTCCTGACTGTTCAGGTTGTAATTGGCTGGATATGCCATCAGCTGGCTCATCCCCTCTCAGAGGCTGGGAAGGCGTAAACACTTCCAGGATTACAGAAAATGAGGACACTTAACTTTGGGACCAATCCAAAGCCCTTCAGAGTGAGCACGAAGGCTAATTGACTATAGCCAGAGCTGCATCAGCTCCTTAATTGCTGAAGGGAAATAAAACAATAAAATTTCCCCTTTCGGTATGTCCTTTTTCAAGAGCCCTGTGGTAATGGCTGCAAGCTGCCTGCCCGAACCAGCAGGACTGGGAAGCTCTGGGCTATTACTTTGCCAATGTTTACAAAAAAAAAAAAGGTGCTCAGACACTTGGTAGCGCCACAGAGGATGGGAGATGATGATAAGGTGCTTTTAATGTTTTCCCCATCGTCAGAAATGAAGCTGGTAGGGTCAGATAATGGATTCAGCCACAGAGAGGAGAAAGTGCCAGTTTTATGGTGCGATGGCAGGGTGGTAAATGCTGAAGTTGTGAATTAAATTCAGTTATAAGCATTCTGTGCCACACCAGCTCTCCACCTTCTGGGCCCTGAGGAGCTTTGCTGTGTCCAGCAAACCCTCTCCTTCTATCGTGTGACGCTCCCCAAGAACAGAACTGGGAAACTTCTCTGTCTGGGTCTTGGATCTTGCAGGGGCAACAGTGATTGTTTCTCCTCTCTAATGTGATGAGAGGCTGGGATTCCCCCACGCCTCTCCATGGGAAGGGGACATGGGGAGGTCACCCTGATCACTGAGAGCTCCCACTGACTTTGCTGGACTTCACTCCCTGCCAGGTGACATTGGTGCATCCTGGAGGTGGCCAGACAGACTTTTCCCCTTCTTCCTCTTAATCTGGAGGGAATGGGCATGTGGTGATGGAGCTCCCTGGGAATTGGTATGGATTTACAATGGGCTGTCCTGCCTTCTGCTGGGTTGGACTGGAAAGGGGGTCAGTGGGCCAGGGGGAAGGTCTGGTCACTGAGGGATGGAGGAGGATGAAGTGGCTCAGCACCAATGGAGCCAAGGCTGTGGGATAAGGTTGTAGGGGTCAGGTGGGTGTAGGAAAGGGACAGAAGGTTGTGGGGTGATTAGGCACAGCAGGAGCATTCAGAGGAAAAGCAGAAAGAAGAAAATCCAGACAGAAATAGAAGATGCAAAAGAGGGAAAAGCATGTGTGTGCTGTAGACTGCTGAGTTTCTGCTCGAGGCAATGTCACCAAGGACATCTTCTGTTTCATTTGCACGAGAACCCTTGCCATCGGTACTTTTCCCGTCCTCTCCATGAATCCATCAGTTCCTAAACAAACAGACATGACAAGGCCTCCTGGAGCTGTGTCACAAACTTTGAGTACTGAGGAGGATAATGTAATGTGGGGGGGAAACCATGTGATTCCACACAGGTGGACACCAGCTACAGAGCTATTTCCCAACAGTTGACGTTTGGTTTAGGTGACTCATTGTCCACATGCCTTGTTTTAGGTGCCTGGAGCAGCTTTTCTTAATTTAATTGGAATGGTGGGCGCTGCACTCACCCTGAAGTGAAATCCCTGAAGCCCCACAGGATTAGCAGAGTATCCAAAATGACGTCCTCGTTCCGTGCCGGGCAGCATCGGAGGGAGGAAGGCAGGGATTCAGGCTGGAAGAAGCCACGTGTTGACTCATCCCATGGCCACAGCAGATTTGTCCCCACCAGGAGCCTGGCAGCCTGGGCTCGTCATCTCCTCATCCCGAATGCAGGACCAGCCTGATCCTTGGGAATTGGGGTATTGTCCCCCCTGACAACAAGGGCTGCCCACTATTCCCTTGGCAAAAACCTTGGGCTGTCTGTCTGACATCTCTTCTCCTGCCCCAACGTCTTGTCCCAAACATCTCTTCTTGTCTGGTGGGACAGATATGTGTTCCTCCTTCACCTTCTCCAGGCAAACAGTGATTCTTGTGAGCGAGGTTTGGAGACTTTCTGCCTAAAAGTCTGTTTTCCCGGGTTGACATGGTGCTGGGGGACATGGTTTAGTGATGGTTTTTTTTGTAAGAGTTGGGTTGATGGTTGGAATAGATGATCTTGAAGGTCCCTTCCAACCTAGATGATTCTATGATTCTTCCAATTCAGGTCCCTGTGTTGCCATGGTGATCTCCTTGAGACCCTCACCGAGGGTGAGGCCCCTCCATTCACATCCAGGCCCTCGCAGGGGGACCCTCTTCTGCTGAGCACCGCAAGGAACCCACCGGGTTCATTTCACAGCAGAAACCCGGGTGGAACTGCCACTTGTCTCCGCAGCGAGGCAAACGAGATCGTTGTTAATTTTTGTAATTTTGTGGAAACAACTTGATTTCCTTGGCAGTGTGTCGTCACTGCCGCCCCCACAGCCCAATCCCGGGTGAGGATGCTCGGGAGCCCCGAAGGGCGCTTTCAAGAATGCGGGTGGGAAAGAGGAGCCGTTTATACAATAGAAATCAGGGCAGGAAGGAATTTTGGGACAAAATAGCCACGGGTGGAATGTCATATCGAGGAGCCTCGTTAGCGCAGTAGGTAGCGCGTCAGTCTCATAATCTGAACGTCGTGAGTTCGATCCTCACACGGGGCAGAAGTGGTTTCCTCCTTTTTTTTCCCTCCGAAAAAGGGAATATTTTTTTTTTCCTTCATCGAATGGCAGCGGGAGGCGCGGAGGTGGGGCGGGACCGGGGGCGGCGGGGGCGAGCCCCACAGGCCGCCGTTACCGGCCACGGTCACCCCCTCCACCGATCGGTCCCTCCGCCCGCTAGGGGGCGATGGCGCTGAGAGGGGGGGCGGGTAACGGCCGCGGAACGTGCATTGGCGGCGAGGGCGTGGCGAGGCAGCGAGGGGAGGCGCTGATTGGGCGGTGCCGGGCGGTGGGCGGGCCCGGCGTCGCCGCC
>NW_015090842.1:8648829-8730761 GCF_001431845.1 Calidris pugnax | reverse complement strand
CCCGACACCGATACCGACCCCGAAGAGGCGGGCGGTGGCGGCGGCACGGAGGATGAGGAGGCGGCGGAGCGTATCGAGGGTGGGCGGCCCGCCCCTCACCCCGCCGAGGCCGGCCCGGCCGGGAGGGCCCCGCTGTCTCTCTTGGAGCTGCCCCCCGAGCTCCTGGTGCAAATCTTCGGTTCCCTGCCCGGGACCGACCTGCCCAGCCTGGCCCGCGTCTGCACCACTTTCCGCCGCATCCTCCGCACCGACACGATCTGGCGGCGGCGCTGCCGCGAAGGTACCGCCCGCCCCGAGGCTGGGGGGGTCGGGGACGCCCTGAGGAGATGGCCCTGGGGGTGCAGAGAGGAGATGGGGCTGGGGATGCAAGGTCAGGGGCTCGGAGCGTGCAAGAGGACCCGGAGATGGTGGGGTTTGGAGTGGGGGTTCCTAAAGGGGTGCAGAAAGGAGGTGGTTTATGGGGTCTGGGGGTTCGGGGGGGTGCGGGTTGTGGGGCAATGAGGGGTGTATGCAGGGCTCCATGTGTGGAGGGTGGAGAAGAGGGCACATTTTGGGCCCTCTGGGGCACGGTCCCTGGTGGCACTTGCTGCAGAAGGTGTGAGCAGCTCGAGCGAAAAGCATCAAGCTGGGGTTGTTCCCCGGGGTGGCAGCTGGAGGGGAGGAATGGGGCTGTGCCCAGGCCTTGGCAGGTGATGTCTCCGGGTAGGGTGTCCTTGGGTGAGTCCTGAGGATGGGGTATTTCAGGCAGTAAGGAAAGGGAATGAGCAGAACGGGGCTGGACTGGGGAAGAAAGGAATCCTTGGGTGGGTAACTGGGGGTCCTGGGGCCACGGAGGCACAGCAGGATGAGTGGGAGCTGGGAGGAGGAGGGCAGGCCTGAGTAAGGTCATCCATTCCTGTCTCATTTTAGGAAGATCAGGGCAGGTTTGGAGGGGTTTCTGGTTTGCATGTTCATTTCCTGGGGACTGTCTGTTGCAGGGATGCTGTGCTGCATTAATGCAAAGGCTCGGGGGCATTTTTTTCTCAGTAGCGCCTCAGTTTTGTGTTGCTCTGCTCCTGTTCTGTTAGGCTGCAATTCCTACTCTTCTTGTCTTTTGCATCACCTCAGTGTGTCTTTGTCCCCTGTTTGTTAATCCAGTGACTCTCCCACCCTCCAAGGTCTGTCTTGCTGTGCTCATCATCTCTCTAAATGGTGTGATCTGGCCAGGTGCATCTGCTGCCAACACATGAAGTCATGTATATTTTGTTGTTGTTGTTTGTTTTCCGTTTTTAATACCAGTGGGGGCATCAGGATGAAGAATTTAGGTATGTTGGAGTGGCTGCCAGCCATGGGCTGTGGGGTCTGTTCAAATGCATTAAACCTTGCAGGAATGATTTCATGCCTTATCAGCACTATCCAAGAACCCTTGGACAGTACAGAGGATGTACCTAGAACATGGATACCAAAGCATTCTTACTTGTTAGTTCAGCATGGAATTATCCCATTGTCCCAATAGCTTAACATTGTTTTTTGGACACAGGCTAATAAAATGGTATTTGTTCTTTCCTTATACTCTTCTACTGACATAGAGTCCTCGTCGATGTTTCTGTATTTCATGAGTGATTTGCAAAATGTCACTGTTTAACTGTTTTGGTAGGCTATGATCCTCACAAAATGTATATATAGAAACATATATAACTCTTCAATGTAGGCTGGATTGTATTGTAATGGAACCACTAAAGTAGGCCTGATGGGGAAATAAATTTATTTATTACATTCATGACTGCTTTTGGGATTTTCTTGCCAGTAGATAAATCAGTGTGCAAAAGCTTAGCTGAAATTTAAAGAAACACTGGGCTTAGTATGGCTAAAACTAAACCTTACAGGGAGGGAAAGAATATATTAAGACTACACTTTTGTCTCAAGGCCCTTAGTTAGCCATAAAACAAATTTTTATTCTCTTTTCACACGCTGTTTCTTATGTTTCCCTGATGTATCCTTTCCAACCACTTGGTAGACTGCTGGTGTGATTGAGGTAGATCTCGTACCAAAGGCATGGTGCACGAGCTGTGCTGAACAGATAAGGGTCAGGTTCCGGGCTGAAAAACTTACTACATCTATGAAACTCTGACTGCAGTTTTTTAACCAGTCGAGGTTCTCCAGGAGGTTGCTAATCTGGACTTCTTGCAGTGCTCATAGTGCTTTGCATGGCTCTACACAGCAGTGTAAGTAATTGCTGTGGTGGTTCTACTGTAACTTTGAGTATTTGTACACGTGAGTATAAAATTGGTGCTACTTTGCAGTAAATTTCTCTGCCCGTATGACAATGATGTGTTGCACATGCTCAGCTACTGATGTGTCTTCAAATGTGAGTGTGCAGCTGTGTGTGTGATGAGAGCAACAACTTGAGCACAGATTTGGACATCAAGCATTAGCATATAAATACACCTATAAAATTTAAAATATCCTGTGCTGTATTTCATTTATAGCCATACATTACTGACTGTGTAATAGTCAAACATAAAATGTAATTCCTTTTTGTAGTCTTTCTCAAAAACAAGCCACTTCCCAACTGAGGATGGTTCTTAAGTGTGTGCTTGTATCTGCCTGAGTCTTGTTGTGAAGCTGCATGTCCTAGAAGCAAAACGAGAGCGTGTGTGTCTCTCCGAGCATACTCCTTGTACTGGTGGCTTATTCACTCTGAAGCCCACTGGTGATGGTCCAGAGCTGAGCTCTTTGAAGATACCTCCAGGCAGGAGCAGAGCAGAATGTCAGCAAAAGCCCAGCTGTTGCCCAAGGTAGATGGGGCCCTCCATCCCTTGAGCGTTGATATCTTGCCCTTGCACTCCTTTGGGTCAACCCAGCTGCAGATTAGTCTTGAGAACATGTTGTGATTAGTGCAAGCATCCAGAGAGCCTGTCCTGAAAGCAGAGTGGTTTTTGCTGGTGATAGTGATAGGGTGCTGGGATTAACCAGAAGCAGTTGTGTAACACTGGCATGGCTGTTTGGGCTGTTGTCCTTTTATCATTGCAACTGTTTGGGGTAAACAATGTCTCTGAATTGCTTCTTTGGCAAGAGGAGGATTGCAGTCACTTTCATGTTTTCTATAAATAGGAGATGGCTGATCTCTGCAGTGGGAGAAGAATTAAAGCCTGTTTCACCCTGGCTGGTGGCCTGACCTACCTTGATTAACACCATTTTAAATGGTAACTGCTTTCGTTGTAAAACAAATCAGTGCAAGTGCAGTGGAACACCTGGAAACTGACCAGTAATTTAGAACAACAAGATCTACAACTTGCATGAAATGGCTTTTGTTTGTGAAAACAACCTCTAACAGCTTTTGGACATGCTGAAAAATGTCAGCCAAAGTATTAAAGATGTTGACCTTCAGCAAGTTTCATAGAAAGTGGAGCTTGTGGAGAAGAGTGGGAAATTTGATTTATACACTCAGTGAGGGGACTGTTGTGTGGAGTTCAGCTCTTACAAGACTCAGGAGAATCCACGCAGGAGTTTGATGTACAACTGCTCCCAGAGTGGGAACAATTTCTTGTACTGCTGCACCCTGGTAAACATGAAGGGGGTTTTAGAGAGTCAGGATGCTCTAATCTGTGTGAGGTTAAAGAATTGTACAGTGTGTTTCTCAGGTGAACCATCATGGGCTTTTCTTCATCTCTGATCTTGTTCTTTGGCTTTTAGACTACAACTTGGCAATGTTTTGCTGTTCCTCATGCTTAATGGCAGGTGCTCACTAGCCACAGCCATCCTTCAGAGGGTCTTCCTTAGATCTGTTGGTAAACTTAGATCTGAAGCTACCCTGCTTTTGCTTTAGGGTTTCCACAAATGCTTCCATTTGTTGCAGATCAAATCTCCTTTTGCTCAGCTCCTTAATATCCCAGAGGTAACTACAAGCCTTCCCCTGGGGAAAATGTTTAAGAAAGTATTTGGTGTATTTTAATCTGATAGTTCAGCCTTTGGAGACGAGAAGTCAGTTCCAAATACGTCCACCTGATATTTTGGAGATGCCAGCCTGTGAGTCTCCCATTTTTGTGGTCCCTGAAACAATCCAGTCAATTTCGATGCGTTCTGTGCTGTGTGCAGCCTTGTAAACACGCGTTTATCCAGGAATAATTAGAAAACCTGATTAGTCAGGACACAACGGAAACTTAGTGATGGTAAGGGTGTTAAGCTCCACCAGACATCCTAATTTCCTCTGAATTGCGGATGTACAGCACTTGCAGCTGCTTTCTGGCATCACTGTGCTGAGAGAGGGAAAAGAAAATAAAAACCAACAGTAATTTGGTCTCTTCCCTACCTAAATTTGAAGACCTTTGTTTGTTTTGTTTTTTAAAATCATGTGGGCTGCACAGAGGGAGGTGTGTGACATGGCTTCTTGTACAAAGGACCATGAGGCTTAGGAGAGCATATGGTAAGAGCAAGCCAGGGAGTAAATTGCACTTGGAAAACTATTAGTGCAGTTCATAACAAGCGGAGACTGCTTTTTCCAAGTCCTTTAAATTCCAGTGCATGTGACCATGGAAACAGCACTGTGTCACTCTGTGTTCAGTAAATCTTTCAAGCACTCCTTATAAACCTAATAAAACAGGTTTGCCAGCTGGTCAAGTAAGAACTTTAAAACCAATTTCCATCCTTGCTTTTGAAGCAGGATTAAGTAGCCATTTTCTAACGGTATAAATTTTGTGTGTGAATTTCTGTGACTATCAAATCCTTAAAATGCTTTGCTCGGTGAGCTGTTGCACTGAGATATGTTTCCTTAAAATAGACTTAATTGCACTGAAGTTGAATTTCCCAGCAAGCTCGAGCTCTTCAAATCTTTCTTGGAAAAGGCTTTATATACTATGTAAAGAAAACCTTATTAGTTCTATTTTTCCATAACTATCTTAAAGCTCTACGTACTGTTGATTTCATGTCCCTCTTGTCTTCTGGATTAAAAAGAAGTGGCCAGTTTTTGTAGGCACTTCTAAGAGACTGATTTTTCCCATCAAGCAGCTATCATGGTGTTAACAGCTTAAGGGTTAGAAGAGTTTAAGTGATGTACTTACTCTGTGAGTTTGACTCTTTGTAGTTGTTCGCTGAACAAAACAGGGTAAGGGCTAGTTATCATAAAACAAGATGAGTGTTAAAGCATACTAAAATAAGATTATTTTCTTTCTTGGTAATACTTTCTTATAAGCCTTGAGTGTCTAATGTCAAATAGTCTGTAGCAATATAAAAATTCTAAATTTTTGTTTGTTTGTTTGTTTTTTTTTAAGGAGCTTGCCATTATTTGGGAGAACTGAATCTTTCCAGGAAAGATTTGAACTTCAAAACTTAGGAAATGCACCTTTAATAGTGGTTTTGGCTTTTGTAAAATTTCACTGCAGGTGATGAAGGGCACTTGCATGAATTTGGGATGGAGCTTTAACATCCAGTCACCTCCCACCCCACCCTGTTGTTTCAAGACACCCGCTGGTAGTGGCCCCCTCACGGCACCGCACTGAGACTGCGCTCAGAATGATTTCCAGCCTTACTAGGGAAAAGGCTTTGTGAAAAATCAGCACCTTCTGGAGAAAAAGAGAACGTCACTGTGTTAGTACTGCTGTTAGAGAGCAACACGGAGAAATGCCATTTGGGCAGGACCCTCTGCATGTCTCCTCCCTTTCTGATGCAGTATAAATACCTTCAATGACACCAAATTTAATCTGGCTGCAATGCCTGCTGTGTGAAGTCTGCATCTTACCCATTCTGTGGCCAGGTGAGTATTTGTTTACGTGGAAGGAGTTGGCTGTTGTCAAACAGCAGGCTATCACCAGACTATCACCACTCTGTTTCTCTCATCTTGTGAAGATCTCTAACTTTCTGATCAGCTGAGGAAACATACTGTTCCCTCCATCCCTTTGATGTAATTACCAAACACACTTGTGTACATATGCAGCCCGGTGGTTGAAAGCCCTGATAGCTCTGGCAGGAGGGATGGACACGAGGTGACCTGCAGGATGGGTCTGAATTTCCAGCCTCTGGCAGAGCTCTGGTTTCACAGATCTGCAGGCCGGGTCAGCTGGCTGGAGCCCAGCACTAAATAGCTTGTTTGTGCTGGGCTGGATGTACTTTCCTGCGAGCTCGTCTGTCTGCTCTCTGGATAATTGTGCTTTCTCATCCCACCTTGTGTTTGATAACACTTAGAGCTTCCTCTGGCTTTTGCTGCGGAAGTCAGCAGGAATTTTACCACCGACCTCTGCATCTTTTAATGAAGGGCAATGTGTTTGTTGTACCTTCTGCCCAGTCTTACCTTGACTGAACTTGCTGCTTACCCGAAGCGATGTTGTGCAGAACGTGTATTCCCCGGAGGAGGGCTGACAGTAAGCTTTGTGCGTGCTTTATCAGCGTGTACATGGACCACAAGTGTATTTATAGACAGGAGGAGGTTGGATTCATTCAGGGAAACTTCTGCTTTTCTCGTATATGAAAAGTGAATTCTCAGTTTGCAGCAGGTTACCAGCATTAGGTGGTGGTATTTGGCAGCTGCGGTAAATTGTTAATTCAAGGAAGCTTGACCAAGGATAAGTTTCATATTTAATGATCTGATGAGGGTCTTCACAGATACACCTTTGCGTCAGATATCTGGCAGATGTTTGGTATTACTAAGGAAAGCTGATGTTTGATCTGTGGTATTGATGTCTTTGATGTCGAGGAGGGTAGTTTTCCATACTGAGATCTGTCGAGGTCACTGCAGCACGGTGGGTTTTGTTGTTGATGATTTTTTTTTTGGGATCTCCCTCCTCTCATTTCCTCCCTCTGGTCTTCTAAAGATTTCTTGCATTGGGATGTTAGTTCTTTTATTTTAGGCTTTTTATTATTTTCTAATTTTTTTTAAGTTTCTTAGAAGTTCAGTGTTGACTTCCTGAAAATGAAAGGAGAGAATCTCATTTTCCGCTTCAAAGCAGCCTCTAAGATCTCTGGATTGCTTTGTTTTCAGGGTGTTCTGTAAGCAATCAAAGGCGTTTGAGTGTACAACAGACCCATCTCAATCTGATCTGCTTTCAAGTGTAACCATATTTGTACATGCTGATGCCTGTTTTATGTCTCCATTTCATTCTTTTTAAAGTCTGTGACCTTTTCTTTAGGATCCTAATAAGCAGTTTTCCCTGCTGGATACCTCAGTGGGAGTAGATAATTACTACACACAATCATGATTTGATCTAAATGGGCATACAATCCCAGCTGGAATGAGTACGTCTTCCACATTTCACATTCTTTCTGGGCTAGGAGTAAGCATCTGTAACTTTGCTGTGTTTGTGTGTTCCTTATGGTGTGTTTGTTGCAGGCATTGATTGTGAAGTGTGATAGATTCCCAAACTGCAATGAAATTGCATCTAGTTTTCTGTTTTCTCTTCAAAGCAGAAATAAGATTCTTGGAATAACGTGGCAGCTTGCAAGCATGCACCTAATAAGATCTCGTTTTTGCTCAAACAGTAGATAGCAAGATCCTGGGTAGCAAACACCTTTGTGCTGGAGTTGATGTTATTGTCTGTGTCATTGCAGAATACGGCGTCTGTGAGAACTTGCGGAAACTGGAGATCACAGGAGTGTCCTGTCGAGATGTTTATGCCAAACGTAAGTGATAAAGCTCATACAGATCTGTATGTCTGTGCTTAGTACCGATTTTGAAAGCATATACGTGTTGAATATTTATTAAACTTTGACAGCATAAGTTATTCAGACTTACTTGCTAATGGCAGGGGTTACATCTGTGAAGTTGACATGTTTGGAGTTTTATTTAATACTAAGCAGATGCAGTAATTGTGGTGTCTATGCTCCCCAATCCTATGGTGGGGAAAGAGCATGCAATTTAACATTATAATAAAGTGTAGTGAGGGGTTTCCATCCTTTCCTGTTTTGCTGTTTTTGGGTCTTGCTAAGGAATTGGCTGATAGTTTTGCATAACCCTAATGCAGCCAAGTCTCTGTCTCAGTGGAAGGATGCTGTTACACGCTGACACTGGGAAAGTGCTGCAAGTAAAGGGATGAGCTGCCTTCTGGGCTGCTCCTGGAGGAGGAGAGCCTGGCAGGGCTTTTTGGGAATGTCTGTGAGAGTGGGACCCCAACTTCTTAGACCCTCTGTTCCTTCTGCAAGATAGATGCACATCTTCTGTTTCACAGTAGGGAGGGCTGGGGACACTATGGGATGAGAGAAACCGAGGTAGACTAATGACTAAATGGAGCCTTGCAAAGCCCCTAGGAGCTCTCATACCAGCACTGCCAGGCTGTGTTGTCTCAGTTCCTCACCACAAATTTTCTGAGGGACCTTAGGACAAAAACCCAAGATGTTCTGAGGGACCTTAGGACAAAAACCCAAGATTTAACCCGCAGCACTTGAACTATGGCTTCTGGCCGTTCAAACATGGTCATGTTTTATGAAACAGAAGCAGAGAAGTCAATCATGAGAGGTCTCTGTAGGCTTTGCAGACCCAAAATCTGGCTCAGCTTCTACATGTACTGTATTTGCTGAACCTTGAAGCAGTGATGACCTCAGGCATTGATCTCAATGCTGGAAAGAAGAACAGGTAGAAGGGTTTTAATCCCATCTTTAATAGAATTGCTGAGCATCCACAGGAAAAGTATTTCATCGCTTAGTGTTCCTCCTTATCTATTTGTGCACTAGGAATGAAACTGCCTAATTTTCCTGAGTGGGAGGGCTGAGTGATGCTGAGCCAGCACTTAGATGTCCACAGAGAAGTCTCATTAGCACTTGAGGCCTCCCTTACTTCCCATTCAATCTGGTGTCTCTGCATGATGCTGCTGTGGTAACAGCCATACAGCACGTACCGTATCAGATCTTAATTCTGCATTGCCAGTCTCAAATGGCTGAACATCTTGTAATGACCTGTAATCTTTTTCACTAAGTTGCTGTTCCATGGTTCAGATATATTAAAGTGATATTTTAGTGCTTTCTTTTTTTATACACAAGTTCTATGTAAGAATAGCCTTACTGGCTCAGAACACTCTTTTCCTTCTAGCCATGGCTGTGAGCAGTCACCCAGGGACAACCAAGAAGAAGGCAAGGCAATGTGATACTTTCCTAAGTGCTCTCCCAGCTTCTGACTGTTTTCATGCTGGGGGATTTCCAGAGTCTAACGAAGTTTCTTGATTTATTAGCCCTCAATAGACCTGTCTTACATGTATGTTTCCAGTCTTCTTTTGCACCAAAGTTGTTTCTGAATCCACAGCATCTGTTGGCAAAGTGTCCCACTTGACATGTGAGAATGTAATTGACTTTATTGCCCTTCTGAATCAGGGCTGTGTCCGTATCCATTCAGCAATCCTGACTAGCAGTGGTTACTCTGAAGTCAGGATGCTTGGCAGCTGGCTCTGGCTTTCAGGGATGCACCATCTCAGCTTCCTGCTCAGATTCAGCCCTGTTGTAGACACTTAATGGAACAGTTTCCTGGTAGTGTGACCCCGTTTTCTCTACTGTCCCATAAATCTCTTTAATTGTAGAAGAGTTAATTTGGGGCTACTGGCAGGACACACATGCACCTTTCTGTCCACTGAATGTGCTTCTGTATAAAGTAGTGTGGAAAATGGGGAACTGAGCTTAAGTGCTAGAAAATAGAACTAATCCAAGGCCTGGGCTACAGTCCATGTAGTTACTTGGCCTGAGTGGTCTTACTGGGACAGCAGTTCTCATCACAGTCACACTAGAGTTTGAGGAGGAGCCTGATTCCACATTGAATTCACTGGATGCTACTTGTAAATATTGTCTGTGGGGGTCTTGAACGTGCCAAGTTCTGTGTCAGTGAGTGATCCTGGTGGATGCTACTTGTAAATATTGTCTGTGGGGAATCTTGAACTTGCCAAGTTCTGTGTCAGTGATTGATCCTGCTAACTGAGGATACCTGAGGCTGGGGCTGATGGGAAAAAAACAATGCATCACAACTGGAAGTAAAGTCAAAGGGGAGTTTGACTTTTCCTGCGTGGTTGGTGCAGATTCATCGTACTGTTACATCGTGCTGGTTGCAGTGGAGCAGAGTTTGCTGGTACTTACCCTGCTGTGTCTGTTCAGGTATAAACCCGCGAGTGAAGTCGGGACGTTTTATGAAAATCCTTCCCGACTACGAGCACATGGAGTACAGAGATGTTTACACCTGCCGTACGTACCTCCTGCTGGTTGATGCTTCCTGCACTAAGCACACAAAAGATGCTGCATGGAGTGTGACGTTGCTTTAAGCAAATTTATTTTGGGGTGGACCGTGGGACTGTACGGAGGGCACCAGTTAGTCAGTTCTCTCTGCTGTGTGTTAGTAGAGTGACAAAGTGAGCAGGGCAGGCAGTGAGGTGTATTAATCTCCTTGTGAAGTGCTTTGAGTTAGAAAATTGTCCCAACTGGGTGCAAAAAGGAGGATCTCTATTCACAGTAGGGGAGCACTCACCCTGCTCTTTATGGGTTGCTCCTCTCTTAGAAGAAAGCATTCATATACCCTAGTGAGGGCTCCCAAAAGCAAGTTTAAATAAGCTCTGGACTGGCAAAAAAGGTTTGTCTTGATCCAGATGAGCTGCATTCAGATCCACAGCCTTTCCCAGTGAAAAAAAGCCGAGTTTTCCCATACTAATTCCCTCCCTGCACAGTGAATCCTTTAAACCACAATCTCCCTCTGTAGGAAACATTCTGCTGGTGTTTCAAATACTGTGATTTGCCTTCCTCAGTCAAATATCTGCTCTGGTAAACTGTTCTTTCCCTCCTGTGTTGAGGGAAGAGTAATAAAACATTGGAGTTCAACACTCACTGATCTGCAGGAGTTGGGGCGAAGTACTGATTAGTTTCCATCAATTAATGAAGCGAGTACTGCTTGGTATTTGGAGGGGGTTGAGCTGTCTCTAATGCTCCTTTGGGTCTGCAGAGCTTTGCAGAATTAAGTTACTAACTCACTGGTGCTTGGGGATGTAGATTTTGCACATGCTAATGAGCGGAGTGGATGCTGCAGAATTACCTGTGCTATAGACAGCAGCTGAGCATGGGCCACGCAGGGAGGTTGATGTCTTTAATGTGAGTCGTGACCAACAAGCAGCAGTGGTGCTACAGCAGGAATTGGTAAAAAGTTTTAGGTTTGGCAGTCGTGCCTGTCAACACCAGCCTTGTTCTGGAGCTGGATGGGAAGGAGAGGGATGTCCAGGCTGCCCTGCAGGCTGAGGGATTCCTTTGCAGATTGCTACCTGGGTGTTTGCTCCAAGCGTGCCATTTGTGGTGGCTCTGAAATAGTGTTTTGTGCTGTTTCTTCACTTGTTAATTCATTAGCTGCAGCCCCAAATTTTTGATGGCTCATGCCCCTTTTCTCTAGGGGTGTGTTCTATTACTTGGGGAAAAGCGGGTGCAGTTTAAGATGCAATTGCCTGTTTGCCCCTTTTCCCCCTCCTGTGTCTTAAGAGGAGAGGGATGTCCAGGCTGCCCTGCAGGCTGAGGGATTCCTTTGCAGATTGCTACCTGGGTGTTTGCTCCAAGCGTGCCATTTGTGGTGGCTCTGAAATAGTGTTTTGTGCTGTTTCTTCACTTGTTAATTCATTAGCTGCAGCCCCAAATTTTTGATGGCTCATGCCCCTTTTCTCTAGGGGTGTGTTCTATTACTTGGGGAAAAGCGGGTGCAGTTTAAGATGCAATTGCCTGTTTGCCCCTTTTCCCCCTCCTGTGTCTTAAGACCATGTTGCAGGGATGTACCATATGAGTGCTCCCTAATTCATATTGATGCAGTGTTACCCAGGTCAGTGGAGATCACTTTCCCCAGGATTTTAAGCTAACCTGGCTGACGCTTAGCTCTTTCCTCTAGCAGGTCAGTTATCACCAGCTGGGGGGCAGCAACTGCTTACATTGTTCCAACTCATTTTGCTCACAGAGAGCTTGCTGCATCCTGAGAGTCTGAGTGTGTTGTAGAGGATCAGGTCTTCTCCACTAGTGAGAGAAGTGACCTACCTCTGCTTTAACGGATGCAGATTTCACTGAAAACTTCCATGTTAGCTTTTTGCATTTCTCTCTGTGCTGTCCACACTGGACACAGGTAATGAAATGAGATTTAGTTAAAACTGTAACATCTGAAAGCATCTGCTCTCCTGTTTTAATAACTCATTCTTTCCTGGCCAGCCTTCTGTTGATGGGAGCTTGGGCGTTCACTGCTTTTCCTAGCCCATCCCCAGCTGGATTCAAGCTGCTTTTCCATCTGAGGAGCGTGCAGGGCTGCTTGTGGCAGCGTGGGTAATACTCAGGCTGGGTGGGGGTTGTACTCAACCATCCAGTCAATGTATTTTTGCTCTGTTTGGCAGGATGTGGGCTTAAAAATTTGGATAAGCAATAGGCTTCTTCAGGGCTGAGAAAAATAGGCAGTGAGCACAGCAAAGGAAAACCTTGGAGGAAGACCCAAATGCTGGTTTCTTTCGAGGAGCAGGGAGGAAAACAACTGTCAGATCCATCCAGTCTCTGCCAGGGAGAGCTGGAGCTGGAATTCATCAGGTTTTCCCTGCAATGAATATAGCTGCTGGCTTGCTGGAGCCTGAGAACAGAGCTGTGCTTTTGGTTTGAGACTTGTTTGGACCTTTGGCCAAGTACCAGCATTTTCCCCGATAAAGTCCTCTCCTGAAAGAACGGGAGAAGAAATAAAGGAGGCCACAGCACCCTGAGGAAGTGAGGGAGATGACTGGCCTGTTAAGGTGTCCCTGTTGTGAGTGTTGGTGTGCTGGGAAGGTGAGGCTGGGGGGAGCGCTTCCCACATCGCAGCCTGTTCCCATCAGCTCATCTGGAGACTTCTGTGGTGCCAAAGAGCTGAGTTTTTGGAAAATTAAAAAAGAGCTGCCCACAGTAGAGGTGCAGGCTAAGCACAGAAGCGTCTGTCCAGTGGATAGGATTCTTCTGGAGGTTAATGGGATTTTTTTTTTTGGCCTCCTCTCCTCTTTTGCAGCCCCAGGTTTCTGGGTGGTTGGGGCAGATGATGAAGCAGGCTCTGTCGGTGACTCAGCCATGTTTCCTGAACTGCCACAGCTCCTGGCAAACTGAGCTGCAGCTGGAGCTGGCTGTTTACTCATAGTGAGCACACGAGCTGCCCTCAATAGATGTGTGTTTTGGGGTGGAAGGGCTTGCCTTGTCAAGCAGACACTTTCCCTGCTGTTGAAAAGGCTGTTGGTTGTAGCTACAGCTCTGGGAGTGCTTCAGACAGGAGCTGGGGGAGAAGGAGGGACATTCTTAGTGCTCTCGGATAGCTTAGCATCAGGTTTTCTGTCCTAAAAATAATAAAAAGCCCTGGGTTGTATCATCTCCATGCCAGACAGGGTAGAAGGCAGACTGTGATGGGTGGAGTGGTTTATGCACATACCATTTATTAATATGTAATTACTGCACTGAGACGAGAAGACTGGGAATGTGGTTTGCTTGCTTGTCTTAGTGCTGTTTGTGCTGCACTCGGTTCACTGGGTGAAACCAGGCCATCAGTCTGAAATTGTTTACTGCCCAGGAAAAAGGTTCCTCCAGGCCAGTTGGCAGCAGCTCTGGACAGCCCTCCCTGCTGTCCTAAACTTCTGTGGAAGTTTTGGTGTAATGAAAACACTCCTATGGTTCTTGCTATCTTAAGGAGTTAATGAAACAAAGATGTTGTGACAGCTGCACTGAAACACAATTCCTCCTATAAATTGATGCAAAGCAAAAACCATTATTCAGGTCAGCCCTGTGGCCTTCTGAGTTGGCCGTGAATGTCATTGTAAGACAAGTGTAAGTGCCACCTTAGAAATAATCTCCATCCTCTTCTTCCTGCCCAAAATGCCAGATTGTGTGTAATGTCTTCACATGAAGGTAACTGGTCATGTCAGGAAATTGTATGGACAGAATTCATGGCTGAACGTGTAAGGGCTGGAGACAAATAGCATCTCTCAGCTTCCCTCAAGAGAGGAGGTTTGTTAAGATCATTCTGTAATAGGTGTTCTCTCCTGCTTGCTGAAAATGTTGCTGCTTTTCCTTCAGTTTTGGTGGGATTGAAAGTGCACCCAGGTCTGAGATGAGAAATGGGGAAGCTTCACCTGCTACAGTAGGGTTTGAGAGGGACCTGGAAGCAGCTTTTGGGCACTGCTGAGGTGTAGCCGCTTACATAGAATTTTTAAGGCTGTTACTGACCTGGTAACGTCACCAGATCTTCTGCTCTGGCATGGTCTGTACGCTTTGCCTGTGCTCTCTCAGTGGCTATTTTTAAGGGTGCTTAACTGGAGACAAGTTTGTCTATACAAGGTGGGGAAAGTATTTCAAAATATTCACATTTTCCTGTTCCTTACTGCATTTGTGCCCTTCCTTTTTTTTTTTTTGTTGCTTTGCAGTCTGACGCATCAAGTACATTTTTGGTAACTGGAGATGGCAGATACTGTATTTGTTTTTAGCTCTGGGTATATCATATGATTTGCATCAACAGGACCGTGTTGCAAAAGTTTTCTGAGAATTCTTGGCAAGGTATCTGGTTGTTTAAAATCCTGGAAAATAGCTCCTGTACCGGGCCAGGAGCGGGGCTACAGAGAAACCCATAAATCTGTATGAACTTGTGGGAGGCCTCAGTTCAGAACTACCTGGCTGTATTTGGATATAACCAGTATTCTTTAGTAAAGGCAGTTGTGGGTGGTATTGGTCAGTGTTGTGTGCAGTCCGGGTAGCAGTCTTCCTTTTATTTTCTTTCCCAATTCCTTAGCTTGATGTACTCACTTCAGTCTTTTGCTGTTCCCTAGTGCTGCACCGATACCGACACATCCTGGGATTATGGCAGCCAGACATCGGGCCCTATGGGGGGCTGCTGAACGTGGTGGTGAGTACCTCATTCTGGGGGCTGTGGTGTCGAGGACTGATGAGTCTTTTGCATACCCCTTTCTAGACCTGGTTGTCATCTCTGGGCCATTGAGAAGTCTGAACAGACAGCCCATAAACAAGTGGTGGAGACACGGTTTCTTGGATCTTTTTATCCTCATTGCCTTTCTCCAGACAGTCCTTTTGTTTTTCAGCTGTACTCCAAACAGCCACAGGATTACACAGAAAACATGAGCAATGTTTCGAGGAAAGGCTTGATTTATATTTTACTGTGTATATTCCAGTGGCTGGTGCAGGAGTCCATTCCTTGTGCATTGTGTACAGCAGAGGTTTCAGCACTGGCCCATCGCTTAGTGTTTTATTTTGGCCTGCAAAGGGTTTTGCACTGGAGTTCATGCACCTCTCCTTCCTGTAGCTTGCAGTGCTTTTCCCTAGCTGTGTCCAAGGCTAATGCATCAGATGTAGGGATGCTGGTGCGTGACTGATGCAAGACCTGTGGAGTCTGGCAGCCCTTGTGCTGCTGGGGAGAGCAGTTAATGGACAACACTTGACTCTGTTGGTGAGAGCTGGGCCAGAAGTTTGCTCCAAGTCCTTGTTCTTTGCACCAAGGTTCAGTAGCTGACAGGTTGAAGCGTAACAAATCATGAGGCCTTTGGGTTTTGCAAGATTCTGTTCCATGAACTGGTATAAGAGTGCATCCAAGTGCACCAATACTTACATGCTGTTGTGACCTTATAAAGACAAGTGTGCCTCTGTGGCGCTGCTCTGCTTTTGTCTCAGATCTCTCTATTTAGAAAATATCCTTTCTCTGGAATTACAGGGCTTGAGGGGAAGGATTCTGTTAGGCATGCAGGAAGAGGGCTGGCACTTGCACCTCTCCAGCAGAGGAGATTGTTGCTTCCTGTGCTGTCTGTGAGTAATAGTGCCAAATAATTCCTTGTCCAAAAGGCACAGATAATCACGAGAAGCAGAATTTGTCTATTCTAGTATCTGCCAGCGTGAGCTCTCAAACCAATTAGAGTTTGACTGGCTGTGTGGTCTCTTCAGTGCAGTCTCTCCCTCTGGATCCTGCGCACCAAGCATCCGTCACAAAGTTGTTTGCAGTAATAAAGGCCTGATCGTTTTCCAGTGGTGCAGAAAGCCTTGTAAAGAAACCCTCTCCCTCTTCACCAAGGGTGTGCTATGAGTGCATATGGTCTGGTTTAATTGCTGGAAAGCAGTTTGGAAACACAGCAAGCTTTTCTACAGCTTCTGCTCTGTTGCAGAGTAGGCCCCGGAGGAGCTTGCTGCAAACTCAACAGGAAGCGTGGAAGGGTGATCCTGTGTCTTTGTCTCCTGTCTCTCTGCAGGTAGATGGTTTGTTCATCATTGGGTGGATGTACTTGCCACCTCATGACCCTCATGTCGATGATCCCATGAGATTCAAACCTCTCTTCAGGATTCATCTCATGGAGAGGAAATGTGCGACGGTTGAGTGTATGTATGGTCATAAGGGACCTCATAATGGCCACATCCAGGTGAGCTCCTCTAGCACTTTCAACATCTGTCCTAGGTGTGGAGTGTGTGTGTGTGTGTGCACATTGGCTCTGGAAATGGATTGATCAACAATTTTGTCATTTCTCTGTATGAGATTTCTATTTAAGGGATGTGGCTTTCACCACACCACCACTTGTATGTGTGGATGCCAGCTTTACGCTCATTATGTGTCTGACAAGTTGTGTGGGCTGTTCCCTGCTCTGAATTTGTTCCCTGGCAATAGTACAGCAGGGCTGTTATACTGTCTTCTCTTGGGTGGGAGCTCCAATATGTGTACAGCCTGGGGGAAATGACACACAAAATGGCCTTGTGCAGCTGGTGAATGTGTCCAAGCAGACACACAGACCTGCTCTGTTTTACAGCTCTCTAAGGTGAGATCTCAAGGTGATGTAGCATCCATTCAGCATACCTTGGATGCTTTGAAAAGTTTCCTGAGAGGTTGTTTCCTTTTCTTTGAAGAAGGAAGCTCAAAGAGAGAAGCAACTTAAAACCAGTGTCTTTCATTAGAATGCATTTGGGTTTTATTTATTGCTCATATTCTTCTATTCTGGAGCTGTTGTACTTGGTATCACTTAATATTTTCCCTGTTGTAGCAAATTCAGTAAGGCTTGTTGTGTAAAGCATTTGCTCTAAGCAGTCTTAGTTATGTCATCTGAGGCATCTCTAATCAGGTCTATAATCTGTTAAATTCTCCTCCATGGTAACTGCAGATTGTAAAGAAGGATGAATTCTCCACGAAATGCAACCAGACAGATCACCATCGGATGTCAGGGGGAAGACAAGAGGTAAGAGTGCTTTGCTGAAAGTATGGATTAGGGCTGGATGTTTGTCCCCTTTCTAGAGATAAAGCTGCTAAGCTCTTCGCTAATGTTGGAGCTGGGGAGCTGGTCTTCTGTCTTCTAATTTCTGTCTTCTGAGTGTACATGAAAACCCAGGCTGGTAGCCTCTGGCTGATTTACTATGATTTTTTTAAGTGAGTAGAATTGGTCTGTGACTTGAATCCAAACTCTAGATGCTGTGACACCATTCCTGGTTGATAGCAGACCTGTCTGAAGATAGCCAGCCACATGCTTTGTACTCCATGCGGCACTCACTCCATGGACACTGATCTCTGTGGTGTTGCTGTCTGTATAATTAAGATCTTTCAGACACAGGCCTAATGTTGAGTACCAGCTGCATTTGAATACCTGCTTGTCAGTGGGGCATCTCTCTACTGCTTGTCGTCTTGGTCGAGGGATTAAAAGCTTCATTAGGTTGTTTATCCCGTGGCTGTGTCAGCTATAACCCAGCACGGCAGATTCCCCACTCAAACTACGTGTTTTAAGGTGCAGGTATAAATGTCAGGATGAAACCCTTCAGCTAATACCTGTTCCAGGTAGTTTGCTGCCAGCTAGTTAAACGTGACAAATCTCAAGACTTCAGTTGCTTCTAACAAATGCTTTAAAATGTCTGTCTACTAATGGGGAACAGCTGGGTGAAAGGTTTAGTTAAGTGTTTTCTGGTTCTGTAGCAGATGAGAAATGCTTTAATACTTGCAAAGCACTGCGTTAAGTGTGCGTGGCATTATGGTAATTGGAGGATCTGGCTTTAGAAGATAAAGCAAGCAGGTTTGGAATATCACTTGGTAGGCTGCTATCTTAGTGTAAGCTGTTATCATGCTAACTCATGGTAGGGTATTAACTTGTCAGAGCTGGTGTAGAAGTACTTCAGGAGATGTTTTCAAAGCGCTCTTTGGATTTAGATGCATCAGTATTAAATCAGCAGGATTTAACCTCCTAAATCTTCAGTGCCTTTCAAAAGCTTCCCCTTTTATGTTTAACATGCCAGGATAGGGCACAGGAGTCACCTTGTGGGCACACAAATGAGTTATTTTAAGGTAAATCACAACGTAAAGGAGTAATAGATCATCTACTTTGTAGTAAGAGGTGATGCTTATGCTTTTGTTCTGAGGGGGGCATATTGGTTCTATCTGTGATTTACTTGAATGGGAGCCCTGTTTATTGTGTGGCAGGTATAGGGCAGTTACTGTTATTACTACTGTTATTATTTCCAAGCCAGTTGTGTAGCAACATGTACCTGTTCCCAAATCCAGCCACAATTCTCTACCCTTGGCAGAGCGTGTGCTCTGACTCTGCCGGGGAATTGTGCTATGAGGCAAAGTCATGTTGGAGTATGTCACTGTCCCAGATGAAATGCCTTTATCTTCCCCCTTTTCTCTTCTCTTTGTGCTGCAGGAATTCCGGACATGGCTAAGGGAAGAGTGGGGTCGGACTCTGGAAGACATCTTCCATGAACACATGCAAGAGCTTATCTTGATGAAGTTCATCTACACCAGCCAATACGAGTAAGGGCACCAGCTCTTTCTAGGTATTGAAACTGCTGCAGCTTCAAGAGCAGAGTGGGTCATTTCTTGTGAAGATGGGGTGCTTGCAGCCAGAAGGATGTTCTCTCTCTCCATGCTCTGTGCAGAGATACGGTGAAGCACAACGCTTTCAGTTTTACTGAGATGTAATGACAGTGGTAATAATAAGGTACCAAGTTCTTTACAATAACTACACGCAGTAAGATGGTTTTGAGTCATTTAACTGTGTTTAATTTGAAGACAGAACAAATACCCGTGATCCCAAGGAGCTGGCTGCTTATGTGTATTAGTAAGCAATATGCTTTGTAGTGCGCTAGGGGGAAGTCACACACTCCCTGAGAACTTGGGTTTTTTTTTTTTTAACTATCACTCCAAACTTCTAATAGCAGCCACCTCGCTGTAGCACATGTTTAAATATGCTTCACTCTTAGGTTCTCCGCCAGTCCCAGGGAGTGAGGAGGTTTACTGTGACCTTGCTGCAGGCGCCTCCTGGTCTGCTAACCAGGATGGGTAGAGAGCAGCAGCGGGAGGGAGAGCTTCCATAGGTCTAAAGCAGAATCTGTTAAACTCGTTGGTATTGCTGAACACACAGATCCCACCTCTCTCTCGATGACAGCCCAAAGCTGCCTGGAGGAGCAGACTGGAAACACGTTCCTCATGTCAAGGGATTCTCTTAACCTCTCTAACCTTTTGGTTTTTTGCACAGCAACTGCTTGACGTACCGACGCATCTACCTCCCTCCTAGCAGCCCTGATGACCTTATAAAGCCAGGTCTCTTCAAGGGAACGTATGGGAGCCATGGGCTGGAGATTGTCATGTTGAGCTTTCATGGAAGGAAAGCAAAGGGGACTAAAATCACCGTGAGTACATTTTCCTTTCTCTTGGATGCTTGTTGAGCATGCTCTTCTTGATGCTATGCATTCATAGGAGACATCTCTGTCTGGGAGGCAGTCAGTTGTTGCCACCCCAGACCCTGTTCCTCGTGGGGATTGGTGGTATCGAGTGAATCTTAACATGTGCAGGGCAGCTTGAACCTGCTCTGCAAAGTTTCTCATGATGCCACCCTGTTCCCCCTTCCTTTCCTCTCCCTTCCAGCTGTTTTCTGTGAGCAGCTGGTAGCAGGTCACTGGAGATCACTTGCATGTATCTGGGGAGCAGGTACCAAATGTTGGCAGCTCTTCACTGAAGCCGGGCTGGCAAGCTCCTTCCTCTCTGCAGACAGGGATTTTGACAAAATGCAGTTGCAGCTTTGACTTTCTTTCACCCTTGCAAGTACAGCCTGGCTCATAGCTTTCGATTTAAAATTCTGTTTCTGGGAGGGGAAAAGTAGAGGTGATGTAGACAGATCAGGGAACGATGAACAGAGTCCAAGGGTGATTGTAGAATGGGGTGAATTATGTCAAAGTCAGATGATGGGTGTGGGGAGGATGCAGGACTGAACTCAGTAGCGTGCTGCCCCTGCAGCCATGCTGTTGCTTCCTGTCTCTAGGGTGATCCCAACATCCCAGCTGGGCAGCAGACTGTGGAGATTGACCTGGCACATCCTCTGCAGCTGCCCGACATCGAGAACCTTCGGGATTTCAGCGAGCTCTCTCGCATCGTCCTGGAGGTCCAGGAGCAGGTACGTCGAGAGGAACAGGAGGAGGAGCAGCGGCAGGAGGAAGAAGATCGCTCCCAGCAGGCTGCCTCTCAGTCTGCTGCAAAGCCTCTGGGAGGAGAAGGTGCTGAGGGGGAAGAGACTGCAGCTGGGGCGGAGGGGACAACCCAGAGCAAGGCACCAGCTTCCCAGCCTTTCGTGCTGCCCATGGGAGTCATATCGAGGAATGAAGACTACCCCCGGACCTGCAGAATTTGGTAACTGGGACTAGTGCTTTTGTAGTGTAATTGTGCCAGTCACTTGTTGAACTGGAATGGGGGGAAGTCTTTGAGGTGTGTTCTGCATTTGGTTGCCCTTTACCTGCATGTGGATCTCCCAGCCCCTCATGCTCACATTTTCTGCCACTGCTGCCCCATCTCCCTTGGTGTTGTGTGCTCCTTCTCTTGGTGTTGTGTGCTCCTTCTCTTGGTGTTGTGTGCTCCTTCTCTTGGTGTTGTGTGCTCCTTCTCTTGGTGTTGTGTGCTCCTTCTCTTTCTCACCACGTTGTCATCTGCCATCCCGCTTCCTTGCTAAATTTTATCCTGCTACTTTTGAAGCTAGCACCTACCCTGTATTCCACACCTCCTCCTTTTTTTTGTGTGTGTGTTTTGTTTCCAGAACTGCCAAGCAAAATATATTTGTAGATCTGTCCAAGCCGCTTCCCTTTTCTGTGTGTGTCATTTGTGTTGTTTGGCTGTGGGAGTAGAGTGCTCTCTCCCACCCCTCCTTGGCCTCTGATGCCTTGGGACCAGCTCTGGAAGGTGCTGAGCAGCCTGAGCACTGGGTGCAAGTACATAGAGAGCCTTGTTGAATGGGACCTGAAGTCAGCAAAGCAGCGTGTACTAAATGAAGTGTGGAAAAAGAGCCCAAAAGCTGAGGCTTAGGAAGGTGACCTTCAGCCAAACATCTGTGCTCATGGAAAAACCTACCAATAGCTGGTTAATCCCAGAAGGCCCCTGCTGTCACAACCCAGTTGTGTTTGAATAAAACCCTGCTCCACCTGCTTCTTGCTTGGAGGTTAGGCTGACCTTTACTCCTCCCCAGCTCCAGTTAGGTTTTTCTTTTTTTAGATTTTTCTTTCTTTCCCTTCCCCTGGGTTTTGTTGCAAGGTTTGCCTCTCTGGTCGACCCTCTCAACGTGCCTTTTCTTTTCTGTGAGGATTGTCTGGGCCTGGGTTGATCCTTGAGTTGCAGCAGTAAATCTCTGATGGATTACTAGGCTGAACTACACAGAAATTAAGCCTCGGTGTGTAGGTGCTAATTAGAAGAGCTAAAAGCAGCAACCTCCAAATAGCAATGGAGAGTTTCTTTTCTTAAAATGGTATCAACAGTGGTTTGTGCTGTGTGATAAGAACTGACTGAATGTAAAACTCCCTGTTCTGTCGCACCTGGCACTGGGTTTGACAATGGCTTGATCACAGTTTCATGTTTGTTTGTTTGGGTTATTTTTATTTCATTTTATTAAATGTTGGGTGGTTATGCCTATTCTCACCTCTTTTTTTTTTTCTGTTTTCCTCTCCCTGCAGTTTTTATGGGACGGGGCTTATTGCTGGCCATGGCTTCACCAGCCCCGAGCGAACGCCGGGTGTTTTTGTTCTCTTCGATGACGATCGCTTTGGATTCATCTGGCTGGAGCTGAAATCCTTCAGTCTCTACAGCCGCATCAAGGTCTCCTTCCAGAACGCCGAAGCGCCTTCCCGGGAGGCTTTTGATGAAATGCTGAAGAACATTCAGTCGCTGGCTACTTGATGGGTGACTTGTGATGGACAGGGCTAGGGGTTGCAAAGGCTGCTGCACTCCCCAGCCAGGGCTGGGATGGGGATTCCTTGCTCTCGGTACCTCTGAAAAAAAAGCATGCACTTTTAATAAAGCCTTTTTACCCCAAATGTACACATCCCGGTTAAAATACCCATGACTGCCCTTTCCTCCCCTGCCACCCTACACTGCTCCCTAGCAGTCCTTGTGACCCAGACTGTAACATAGCTTTGTATAGCTGAAGGGATCCTGCAGAGGAGGAAATAGACATTTCTTATTGCAAAAAGAATGTGTTGGAACGGAAATGACTTGAGGTCAGAGCTGGATCAGAAGAACATCTAAGTGACTGGATGGACACAAGCTCTCTGCTCTGACCATTAGCAGCCTCCCGAGGAGAGAGCTCTTCTTCATGGAAGGGACTCATTTAAGCCTTTGCTGTGCTGTATGCTCATCTGTCCTCCTGGGAGACTTGTTTTACCCTCCTGGAAACCTGTGTGGTCCCCCCCCCGCAGACTGGCTGGCTGCTTAGTGATAAATTGTGTCAGCAGTGACCGAGCACGTCCTCCTCTCCAGAAACCTTTCTCTGGGTGCAGCTTCATCAAGAGAGACTGGTGTAATACCTGCATCCTTGGCTTAGTAATTGGAGTGGGTGGTTTCCTTTTGAGAAATTCCCTCAGCTTGGCAGCAAGGGGAGGATTCCCCACTGTAAATGACAGTGTGCGTGGTGTTGCTCTGGCTTCTGAAGCTTGGTGGATGTGCTGTCCCTGGGGCTCCAGGTCTGGGTGTCTCCTTGAGTGTAGAGGAGGTCATTCCTTTTTTCTTATAGGAGCTGGGTGTGGAACTGGAAATGAGCATAAACTGCAGAAGCTGGTGCATTCAGAACTGGTTTTGTAGCTGAAAGGTTCACCTTGGATCTTTAAAGTGGGGCTGAAAATGTAAAGGAGGGAGAAAAAAGAAAACTAACTGTGAAATAAGCTCAAATGCAGCCTGCTGACTCCTGTCTGTGATGGGCAGCAGAAGGTGCTGTGTGTCCCTGGTACTGATGTGACCCCAGTTATGTGTCATTCTTGTATCAGGTTGCCCTGTGCAGTCTGAAGGAGTGGCGAGGGATTCTTCCGGTACTGATGTGACCCCAGTTATGTGTCATTGTATCAGGTTGCCCTGTGCCATCTGAAGGAGTGGCGAGGGATTCTTCTAATATTGCTGTGGCTTGTTCTGGCGCCTTTTATGGTTGGTGCTGACAGGCGGGTGCTGCTGCTCCACTCACAGGACCCTTCTGTTCCCTTTCTTGTCACGCTTGTTTCATCCCAGATGATTGCTGCTTGCCCAGAAAGCTCCTGGGATTAATTTCTTTCCATGATACCTGCGTTCTGTGTGGCAGATCTGAGCTCTACTGGGACGTTTGGGCTGCAGGCGAGAAAGCAGATTCCCCATAGACTCTCCTATGCAGGAAAATCCTATTCAGTGCTAATCTACAGACTGAATTGTGCTATAAACCATCAGCATTTGAATCAGCACGTGTTAATCCTGTGTAGGAAGAGATGATAGGGATCCTTGCACGGAGAGGAGAGAGCTGTTTGTAAGGAAGCTCTTGGTTACAGGCAAAATGCATCTTTTATGTCGGTTACTCTCTGGCTGTGATGATAAACTCCAGGTTTCTTCTCTTCCAGTGTCTAACAAAACTCTGCCTTTACATCTTCTGCAGGTTTTGGTTTGTAAGCGTGTCTGTGTGTGTGTGTGTTGTGGTGGGAGGATTCAGGCCCCTTCAGAGGAGAAGTTTCAGTCGCTGCCTAGTTTCCCTGCCTGCGAGCAGCTTTTATTTTCACTCTCACAAGGGCTTTTTGCCATTTCTGGCTCTTGAGTGTTCCCTCAAGCTGTGTGAGAACCGAGTCTCCAGCAGAGACTTTGAGCAGAAGGTCACGTCACTCACAGGATTAATTCCTGTCTCTTTGGATATAGTTTCACAAACCTCTGGGAATTTGAAGGTGATTTGGGGCACTTTTTTTTCTTTGGTTCCTACTGCTTTGTCAGTAGCGGAAAACCTGCCTCAGTGTTAGAGGTGAGGATCTGAAGTGCTATTACTGTTGCAGTGAATAAGCTATAAAAAGTAGGTTGTTTCTGAGCAGCCTGGTGGAGGTGTTCCTGTCGGCATCAGCAGAGGGAAGAGTTGTCTCACATCTCCCCCCATCACCCAGGGCTGGGCGAGGGGATGGGTGGCAGTTCTCTGAGCTGTGGTGTGCGGGCGTAGGGGGGAGCTGAAGCTAAAATTGGGCATTTTGGCCTTTTGCTGCCTTATGCTGCCTTTTTTCTGCAGCTGCTGAGCTGTGTGCAGGAGGGGAGAGCATGTGCTTAATCTTGCAGACAGAGGTTTCCAGCTTGGTGATGCAGATTTCCGGGATACCTAAAGACGTAAGGAGTCTGTTTGGCATCTGGGTGGCCAGTTTATCTTGGAGCTTGCTGTCAGGCTGGTGCAGGCAGTCTGTTGGCTGCTTTCTATTCTCCCTAACAGCCTGAAGGGATGAGAGAGGTCCCTTGGGCAGTTGTTTCCATAACTTGTCCCGAAAACCAACTCTGCTCCAGCTGCAAATGAATCCGTAGCTCTGATTGTGGGTTCCTCCTTCCTTCAGTCTCCCTGGAAAAAAAAAAATAATCCAGAAGTTTTACGTAGCTGACTTTGCTTTTTGCTTTTAAAGGAAGATTCAAAGTCCAGACTGTATTGAATGCACTGCAAGCACTTGGGCTGAGACCCAAGTCACTGTCTCCTCAGTAGAGACGCTGACTGTGGCCAGTCTCCTCCCTGGAACATGCTGTGTTGGGTTGGCTGAGTGTGCGAAGGTGGTGTAGGCATGTTCCACTGGGGCCTAAAATGCTTTTAGTATTTGCTACCTGCAGCTTGAATCCTCTTGATACCAGGAGCCTGTTGGGGAGTGCAAACCCATGGGTAGCGGTTGGCAGGAGTGTTTTGCTTGATGCTGGACACAGGTCTGCTCCGTCACCTGGGCGAGGACCTGTTGGTTGGCTGTTGGCACAGGTTGTGCAGCTGCTAAGATGGTTCTTCTGCTTGTAGCTTGTCCCTTCTGAACCTTTTCAGTGGCAGTGTTAAAGGTCTCCCTCCTGAGGGCAAGACCTGCTTGGCTGGCTGGAGAGAAGGGCTTTGCAGAGGCTCGATGCCCTGCAGGAGCTTTGCCCCTGTAGTAGCATCTTTTTATTTATAGTGCACCTGATTGGCCTCAAAATGTCACAATGTGCCAGTCCTGATTAAAGGCAAAACGTGCTGATACACCGTGGCTTTATTCTGGCTAGGGCAAAGGCAGTGAAAACAGCAAATTTTGTATTAATACTCCTCCTCTGCCTTCTCTTCTCACCTTCTGCTCCTCCAAGCCTGGCAGTCTTTTGTGGCATTTTGGAAGAAAATCCCCTCTGATTTGGCTCCGGGTGAGGAAAGCTGTCAAGATGGTGAATTTGGAGAGACTGGCATAAATGCTGGGGGTGCTCCTGTGCCTTTGCTGGTTCCTTCATCAGTGCTTGTGGAGAAAAGCAGGATAACACGATGAGGAGTTCCAAGGTGCGGCTCTGAAAGCTTTGGGAGATGGGACCCAACAGGGACATAGAGGCTGGTGGTTTGGATCTGAGCATTGTCTGTGACCAGGGAGGGGGATGCAGCCACAGCTGTGGTCCTGCCCTCCCTGGTGGTACCCGTGCTGATGGTACAGCCTTTTGCTGTACTTGTTCCAGTTTGGTACAGGTGGCACCACTCCCCTGCATGGTATGTCTTGGTACCTACCCTGCTTCTGTCCCAAACCCTAGTTGTCCAGCTTGGTGGGCTATTTCTGTGAGCTGTTGACAGGGATGAAGCGTGCCGGTGTCTTGCAGATGGTGGTAAATTTCTGGTGCTGACGTGTCCTCATCCTGTTCACTCCGTAGAAAATCTTGGGGACAAGTGGCTTTGCTTCTTTATCCCAGATGGGTGGAAAGTGCCGGAGAAGATGGAAAGCAACTTGTCAGGGATAGAAATACTTTCTTGGCAGAAACCTTTTGGAATAAACGACGTGCTTGCAATTAGGTTGCAGATGAGTATTGCCCCAGTAGCCACAGCAAGACCTAGGGTTTAATTCTAGCTCAGGAGCAATAGGCAAGCAACTGGCTTACGTGCTGGGGCTGTGTTGTGCTCTTTGGTCACGCTTTCGGTGTTGTCAAAACACCCGGGTTCGGCCAGCTGGAAACCAGAAGCATCACAGATCCTCATCCAGCCAGTTTGTTTGTGTTGGGCCTGATTTCATAGCTATAAATGTGCTGTGATCAGGCGTTGTGGTTGTAGGAGACTCACTGCCGTCCACATGGACTCGTCAGGCTTTTTTTTATTATTGAGGAGGAGGAAAAAGAATGGAATTACTTGTAGCTTTGGCTGTCGGCTTCCCTCTGGAGTGAACAGTAGCCACGGCTGCTCTGGAATGGGACAGCAGAGGTCGGATGGCAGTTATTTAGGAAACTTGTACTGGGGAGAAAGCAAATTCTTGGACAAGTGTGCTTGGAAGTGTAAGCTACCAGGAAAAAAAAAACCCAAAATGCAGCTGGCTCGATGTTTACTTAAAAGCGAGGATGACTTTTTATTGCTTTTTATGAATTTAACACTAGTGGAACTTAATGAGAGTGTTGGGTGTTGTGTGGCAATGGGTTGTTATAACCTCGACTTGCTAGTTTAGGAAACGATAAGGTATTAACTCTGTCTCGTAGCTGGTTGCTCACGTGGCCAAACATCTTCTGTTGCCTTCAGCTGCCAAAGGATTGTGTGCTGGCCGTGGCGCCGCGGGCCAGACGGACGGCACGACTGGACAGTGAAACGTTTGAGATGTGTGCTCGGGCGCTGGAGTGGAAGATAAGTTACCAAACTGTGAGTGCCACTGACTTCTAAATTAAAATGTACGATCCTGGGGTTTGTTTGGATTGCAGTCTTTTTAATTTTTGAGGAAAAGAGCACTCGGATTGACTGTGTTCATTAGCTTAATTAAAGCGATCTGCACTTTTTTTTCTCCGTTGATTAATACTCCTCCTTCCTCTAAGCAGGTGTACCCTGTTTCCGCGTGTATTTTGCACTAACCCTTTTAACATGACACCAATGGATTAATCTGGGCATCTCCTGTAGGCTTTGAGTGCAAATAAGTCTCTGTAAAGTGCCCTGTGGTACTTATTAACGACGAGGGTGAAACACCAGGGCTGTGCTTCACAGGGAGGGCAGTGCAGAGGGAAAAGGTGAGCTTTCCTTTCTAGAATGCCATTTGACATCAAAGCGCTTTGGTCTCATGTCACAAATACCCATGTGGAATGTGAAAACTGTAGTTTAAAGGACTCACCTGCTCTGGCTGCTCCCCTGGGTGAGGGATGGGGCTTTCCCTGTCCTTTTGGTTGTGGGTTTGGGAGGAACGGGCTGTCTAAAAGCCAGATGTGACTTTGCAGCGCTTGGTCTACTTCATCCCAGGTATCAGAAAGCTGAGCAAAATGTGTGTGTTACTTTTACACCTGATCATTGTTACCCAAGGAGCCTTTTCCAATTTCAAATAATAAAAAAAGGAAAGTTTTGTGAACTTAACTTCTGCTTGCTTCTTTTTTTGTTGTTTGTTCCCCAGGAAAGCAGTGGGTAGGTTCCACCCTTGTGGCGTGCAGCAGCTTGGCTTCCACTGCACGATAAGAATTCGTTTTCCCTTGTTTGGGTACTTGGTGAGCAATTAAACAGATTTCCTGAAAATGGGAGGCACACACCCCCACCCCTCACGTTACAAAGTCCCAGCTCTTCCCTTGTCCCTGTTTTCCTTTGTTTCCCCCTGCATCTACCCAAAACAGCTCCTGCCGTGGGGTAGGTGCTGGGGCCAGCAGGGGTAATGACCCGAGCTGTGACTAATGCTCTCTGCCCTCCCAGCCACAGCTTTCCCTTCCTGAAAGGAAGCATGTGGTGATACTGCTTTATTTTATTCTTCCTTCAACGTAGTCTGAAGGAGATCAGCTGGCACAAAACAGGAGGGATGAGGAGGGGGAGGCAGCGTGACCGCGTAAGCCCCCATCTTTATGGAATCAGGCTTAGAGTTGTCTGTATTTCTTACACCTTTTTATCATGTTTCGTCTCCTGCCTTCAAATTCGCACCCGCCTCGGGTCTGAACTGCTCTCACTGCTTTCCCAAAAGAGTGATTGTGCTGAAATAGGAGAGTTTGTGGCGTGAGGAGTCGTTTGTCCTTGTGCCCGGTGCTGTGCCAGGACGTGCGGCCCAGTCCCCGGTTCGGTGCCAATGGCCCAAGCCCTGCCGTTGCTGGAGTGGGTGTTGTGCTTCCAGTGAGGCAGCCCAATTCTGCCAGGACGTTTCTTGGCAGATTATTATTTTTTGAGAACAAACCTTGGCCATGGAGTGCTAAACCGTCAAGTTTATGCATGAACTTTTAATCTGGAAATGCCTCTGCCTTAGTGCCAGGAGTTAATCAATGCCAGAGTGCGGTTACAGCTCCTGGAGTGCAGTCCTCTGTGAATGTGTGACCTCTTCCATTCCCCCCCCTTTTTTTTAACCACCAATCCCTTGAATTAATTTCCTGGTGCTAAAGGCACATCTGACCCCACTCCTTTACGTGAAGTGTTCTATATACGATCACGCAGTCGTTCAAGACTTAGCAAGGGAGAACAGTAAAGCATGGCTAACAACAGCATGCCATAACTCCTACCATATGTTTGGCCTTCAAGGAGCACAAATGTAATTTCTCAAGTGGCAGCATTTCTGGATACCAACCACACGCGCCTCCCAAATGCTGGCTTGTCACCCTCTCCTTCCAAAAAAACCTCAGAGATGTGAAGGTTGGGTGCTGGGCAGCTTAACGCCTCCTGGAGAGGAGCAAGGCAGGGGAGGGCTGAGCCTCCCTCACCTCCTGTGAAGGAGTGAGGAGGTATCTGTGACCTGGCAGAGATGTTCCTCAGCAGGTGGGTTCTTCCTCCTGGCTTGGTGATGGATGAACTGCTTTTTCCATCTGCGAGGGGTGAAGTCTCGAGTGTCACGGCCGGGTAACTGTGGAACAGGCTGGGGGTTGTCCCTGTAGGTGTCAGCTTGGAAACTGAGGCCACGCAAGGGTAAGTTTTTTCCTTCTCTGAGAACACACTTGTGAACAGCCACGTCCCACACTGGCTTGGGGACTGTTTGCAGCTGGGTCAGTCTCAGGGCTGTGTTTCTGCTCCACCGCTGCCGTTGGTGGTGACGCTGCTTCTTCCTCCTTGGCTCGTTTCTAAAAACCACAAGGCTTTGGTGCCTTCACGTGGAGTCAGAGGTCTGTTGGCTCCAGCTGGGAAGGAAGGTGGCTCTCCCTCCTTCATGCTGCCACGTACGTGCCTGAAAATCAGTTCCTTGTGTGAGCCCAGCTCCTGGCAGCTGGAGACCTTACCCTGGGGTGAGGACGGGATGTGAGAGCAACATCAGGTTGTGCTGTTCCCTCTTGGTGTGATATTTGGACCTTTCTGCCCAACACTTGTGTTATTTCTGGCTGTTGGGAGAGGCAGGTCTGGAGCCTCAGGCTGACTGACCAGCCCCACCAGCCCCGTGGAGTGTGGTCCAGGTGTTGTGTACCCTCATCCAGGGCATCAGCACCCGTGAGCTGTGTCAAACACCATCTGGTGCTCTCTCTCCATCCCTCATCCAGCAGGAATGGGCTGGGACAGAGGCTTTTATTCACTCTCATGGTTGGGAGGGCTGGAATTTTTCACTTTTTCACTTTTTCTGCTTATCAGTCACTTGTTTCACCCTGAGCTCTTTCCCCCTGTGAGAGGGGGGCACCCTCTGCCCTCCCTCCTGCTGCAGGAGGGGATGGAGGGGGACAGACCCACAGGCTGGGAAGTCCCTGTGTTGAGTCTGGGGACCAGGGAAAAGAGGGAGGATCATTCTTGATCCGAGGGCTGCTGTTTCCCAGTTTCCAAACCTTCAGAGGCACCAAAATGGGGAAATGTTAGGCTGTTTTGGGTCTGCCCTTTCCTCTCAGCATCCCTCCCCGCTGCGTGGGCTGGGAGGAGGATGACTAATTTGGTGTGTGCTTTGCTCACCCCGCTTCCTCCTCTTCCCAGTGGAAAAGGTTAATTAGTGGCAAGCTCTCCGTGGCTAATTAAAGATGCCTGAGCTCTTTCTTTGGTTCCTTGGAGTTGTCACCCTTCGGCTTGCACGCTGCCATTCCCCCGACGCCTTCTTGCCGTAATTAATGAGCATCGGACCCGCCTGATGCTCTCTGTGCCTGGCTCCCGACGCGTCTGGCTGTGCCCTGGGGACCCGGCTTTAATGTCACCGCGTCCCTCGTAGACCCCGCCTGGGGAGTCCCCCCTCTCCGGGGCCGGAGGGGCGCCGCGGCAGCCGCTGCCCAGAAGGGTCGCTGCGGGGCGGGGCTGTGGCGCGGCGCGACCGCCAGGGGGCGCCCGGAGACAGGGCACGGGCACCGGTGGGGCCACGGACACACGTGGGACCGGCACCCCAACGGGAACGGGCACTGGTGGGGCTACGGACACCCCTGGGACCGGCACCCCCACGGGAACGGGCACTGGTGGGGCTACAGACACCCGTGGGACCAGCATCCACATGGGAACGGGCCCTCGTGAGGCCATGGACACCCGTGGGACTGGCACCCCCACGGGAATGGGCACTGGTGGGATCATGGGTATACATAGGACCACGGGCACTTGTGGGACCGCCACCCCCATGGAAATGGGCACTTGTGGGATCATCACCTCCACGGGAACAGACACTCATGGGACCATCCGCACCCATGGGAATGGGCACAGACACTTGTGGGACTGGCACCCACATGGGCATGGACACTCGTGGGACCATGCACACCCATGGGCACAGATAACACTTATGGGACCAGCACCCCAGCAACCTGAGACTTGGGACCAAGCACCTTCGGGACTCAAGACTGCTGGAACATCCCCAGGATGAGGTGAGAAGCCTTGGGGGGCACCCGTGGGACCTGGGCACCCCAGGGGACTGGGTGGCAGCACCGCCAGGATGCTCTACCACTGCCCTCCGTGTCTGCACCAGCCTTGTGCACCTTCTCTGTGATAGTGCCATGGTTGGGGGGGGCTAGAAAGGGGCCCTGGTGTGTGGGTTTGCCAGCAGCCACACCTGGAGGATGGGTGGCCTGGGGAGATGTGGGGACGGTGGTTTCTGCCACCAAAAACGGGTGGCAAGGGTTGAGGTGGGTAAGGAAGGGCTGATCTCTCTGGGGACACAGCACGAGGTGAAACAGAACACCCATATGAAGGGCAGAGAGAGCAACGGGAGCCTGTGGCCACCAGCCATCAGTTCCCTCTGAATTATTCAATAAGCAGCTCGTTAGCCGACCTGATGCGCTTCCTTCCCTGCGTCCTGCTCTGTCACCGCGTGCTCTGTCCCACTGTCCATCAGTCCAAGCTGTTGGTGGCCCCAGCATCCCCCCTGTGCAGGCTGGGACCAGGCTGGAGGGACAGCATTGTTCCTGCTGGGACTGGGTCTCCCAGTAGGGCTTGTGGGCTTCTCTGGGGTCATGCTGGGAGAGATCCGAGCTGGAGCATCTTTCCTGCTCACCCATGACGTGCTGTCACCCTTCTCACCCACCCTTCTCCTGTCACCATCCACCCTTCTCCACCAGGTCTCAAGCAAACTGGTTCTCATCAGCTCTTTCAGGCTGTCACTCCTACCCAGGGGACAACCCAAGCCCACTGTAGCCACTGTGAACATTTCCCACCTCCCCTGAGCCATGGAGGATGCGACTGCTTTAAATTTATATGCAAATTCACTCCCCTTCCTGCCTCACCTCTCTCCGTGCTGTTTTTCTCATGGCTGGCTTCTCCAGGGGGCTTTTTCTCACCTCCTCATCCCTTGCTTCACCCCTGGGGACCCGAATTACCCCCTGGCTGGGGCAGGTCTTGCAGCTCACCCTGGCTGGTGTGCTCACCTCCCTTCCCGAGGAGCCTCCTGTGACCCTGCATCCCTCAATCCTCGTTACTGTAATACCTGAGTGAGTGTCCTTCTCGGCGGTGACCTCGTTACCTGCTCCACTGCCTTTATCCCACCCTTGCTCCCAGCATATTAGGGGGGTGATTTGCAGCCAACTGCCTGGTGTCCCCTAATCCCTACCGGAGGAGGAGATGAGCTCCGTTATTTGTCCCTTTATCAGCAGCCCTAGGGCTGCCCAGCTCAGCCCCCTGCGTGTTGCTTGCTAATTAAAAACAAACGAGGAGGGGACGGGCTGGCAAGCGACGGCGCTCGATGGCCGCCACTGATCCGCTCCATTTAGGAGTTTCCGTGAGTTGCACGAATAAGTAATGTGGAAATTTAATTTTCTGCCACTCTGGAAGGGGAGAGAGAGGCTGGGATGGTTATTTGTGCCACTTTCTGCTGGGAAAGGGGAAACCTGCCCTCCCTGGGACCCTCCCCAAAGGCTCCTGAGCCTGTAACGCGATTGTTTCATCCACGACCACATCTTGGCTTGTGCTGGTTCGTTAGGGAGAAGGTGCCAAGTTGGCCCTCAGTGCCTGAGAGGAGGGCAGCTGGAGGCAATCACCAGCCCGGGGGGGCAGGGGGGGGAGCCTGCTCCTCTCCAAAACAAGCAGATATTGCAGGGATGGGGAAAAATACAGCTTGGAGCCGGCAGCCAGCTGGGAGCCAGGCGGAGGAGGAGGAGGAGGAGGAGGAGGCTGTGCCCGGCCCTCGCTGCCGTGCTGTATGGACAATTCCCATCTCCCTCTTTGTTTTCTCTAATTGCAGAGCGAGGCCTCCCGGGCACAGCCCGTTTCTCAGCCGTACAAAGCCCCGGGGAACAGGGCTGGGACGTGCTGACCCGGGAACGGGGAATACGACCTTGGAAAAGGGATCTAAACCGGTTTGGGCTTCGCTGGGGGAGCGATGCTGGGCCGCTCAGCGAGCCATGGCCGTGATGTTAACTCTGCTCTGCAGCCTTTAGAGTCACAGAATGGTTCTGTTGGAAGGGACCTTAAAGATCATCGAGTTCTAACCCCCCTGCCATGGGCAGGGACACCTTCCACTAGAGCAGGTTGCTCAAAGCCCCATCCAACCTGGCCTTGAACACCTCCAGTGATGGGGCATCCAATTAGCCCCGGGAAGGTGTGAGCAGGACAGGATGGGTCACCCCCATCCCAGCTTAACCCCACTGGGGGCATCCCTGACTCCTCTGGGGTAGATGGAGGTGTTGGGGCAGCATGACAAGCAGCCAGAGCAGGGTCCCAGCTGGGGTCTCAGCAGATCTAGTGCTTTTCTTTAAGCCTCTTGGGCAGGATCTCAGCTTCTCCTGCTGGGGATGGGTGCGAGCCCTCTGCCATCTCCTTTTGCAGCCCCTTCCATGCCTGCAGCTGGGCTGTTTCGCCCAGGAGAGGGCTCAGGGCGGCGAGGTGGAATTACAGCTTTACAGACAAAGCCTTAATATAATCTTCTCTGCATGAACGGTGTTGCAGGGGGAAAACAAGGGAGAACGTTCTGCAGAGCAGGCTTCAAATGAGGCAAGCAGCAGTTCAGGCTGCACGCTGAATCGCTTCATCACCGCTCCTAATGGCTTAACCACCAAAATCCATATTCATAAATCAAAACAGGAGCGGGAGCGACCTCTGCTCAGCTCCGCTGCCGAGCCGCGCTGCGTTCAGAAAGAAGGGCAGATTATATATTGCAGGCAGCGACTCTGTATGTATCTGCTGCAGCTGCCACGACTTGGCCTTGGTGTTTACTGAGCCCAAGGAGAGATGATACAATCAAATCTGTCTGTCGGCGTCGGAAGGATTAGCTGAGTCAACCAGGAAAAAGCTGAGCTAATTTATCATGCTATTTTCAGTACTGAAATGCACCCCGGACGTAATTTCACCCTCAATTACAGATCCCACGGTTCTACAGAAGGTAATTATCAAAAATGTTCCTTTTCAATGTATTTAGTGTTTGGATCCGGGCACTGCCGCGGTGTCGGTGGCAGCTCTGTGACCAGGGCTTGCTGATGAGAGCTGGGAAGTGGAACCAGTGGAGAGATAAAATGAATGTATTTATTCTCTCTGGCCGAGGAAAACTGTGGTGCAGGGAGGAGGGCATCACAGATGTGTTGGCAGAGGGACCTGGCGGCCTCTTGCCCGCCATGCAGGGCTGTCACCAGCACTGGGTAAGATCATCTGTGGCTTTTTCTGTTGCCACAAGGAGTGAGAATCCACCATTTTCCACCCTGACATCCTCCCCCTGCTCCCCCCCTCCACAAAGTGTCATTGCAAACTCCAGCACAGAATCTGCCTCTGCCCTTTTGCATCTGTCCTTTGGGCATCTCCATCCCCTGGGGTGCCAATGCCAGCCCCAAACCCTCTGACAGCCTTGGTTGGACCCTCCCCAGCATCAAAACATCCCCAAACTGGTGCCCGCTCTCCTGGGACAGCCTCCCCAGCAGCCTCCCTGCTGCTGCCAGCCCAGGCTCACAGCGTCCCCCCAGCCCATGCCCCTTGGCATCTGCAGGTGAGATGCTTTTTAGCCACCCCAGTTAAACTCCCTGGGCAAATTTGGGCTGTCGGTGACAATGCCTACAGGCTGATGATGTGTTGGGTCTCCCCCGGGGGAGATCTCCCAAGAAATCAGCTATTTCAAGGGGGGGAAAAAAAAGTGCCAATTCCGAACCAAGATGAACTGCAAGTTTTAACAAAAACTATCTCTGTTTTGCCAAAAGTTTAGCCATTTACTGGTGAGTTTGGCAGCCGTGGAGGGAACAGGTTTCTTGGGGATCCCTCGGGGTTCGGGGGCTGGCCGGTTTCCCAGCCCGGTGCGGGTGAAGGCAGCGGCTCGGTGAGACAAGAGGGGCCAAAAATAGACACTTTCCTGCCAGCGCAGGGGAATAATACTTTTCCTGAAGCCGCGCGATAGCCTTGGGGCTGTGAACGCGGCGATAAGCTGTTGTTTGCCTGCGCTCCGGAGCAAGCGTGGTTTATCTCTTCCTTGTTCCAGCCCTGGAGGAAAAAATGCCCAGCGATTTTTGCTGCCGTTGGGACCCCCAGGTGTGTATTTTATTATTTCTCTCTTCTGGCAGCACCTGGAGACCTGATTTGAGTTACATAGAGTGACGCCGCCGGCGTCCTCTGGGATTAAAAAGCGGGAGCAGAAGGTGCAGGGGAGCTCAGTGGAATTTTTTGGGGGGAGGGAGATGCGGTGCCTTAATTAGTGCTGGTTTATGAGGCTGGGGGGTGGTGGGTGCTGATATCCCGGCCAGGCTGCTCCCCTGGAGCTTCTCCGGGGGGTGAGGGTGGCCCTTTCCCAGCACCGGGAGGAGGAAACGTCGGGAGCCGCCTGCGCAAACACTGGGCCCCGAGGAGGAGGAGGAAACGCCATGAACCAGGCTGGGGAAATTCCCAACCTCCTCCTGCAGAGCCCAGGGCTCAGGGAGAGGGTTAAATCCCAGGGAAAACTGGGATTCTCCCATCCCTCTTCTGCCCCAAAACTCCTGCCCTCAGGGGAGGTGACGCTGCTGGTCTGCGCAGGGATGCTGGCTGGTTTAAGTGGTGCAGAGTTTGGTGGGTTGGAGAAACCTCACTGACACCCTCCATAAAATACATTAAATGTTGAGCTAATTAGCTATTTTATTAGCAAGCAGCTCCAGGTGATAATAACAGTTTGGTGGCCGATCGCCTCTTGCAGCACCAACACCACACAGGTTTAGATAATTTTATTTTTATTTTTCCTACTTTATACAAGTCTCTGCAAATCCCTTCCTTTCCCTTGTGTCTGCCCCGAAGCGCGGCTGATAAAACCAGAGACTTTTCCCAGCTTCAGCCCATCTCCGGGAAGGAGGATGACATAAAACTTGAAAGAAATTACACTGTGCACTCGAGTGAGGATGCTCGAATGCGTTTTCTTTTCCCTAATGACGGAGGCAGTGGGGATTGCAGCACCATTAATTCCTTCTCCTGCCTCCTGCGAGTTGGCGGCGGCTCTCCCCCTCGCCTAGTGACTACCACAGCCGATGGGTTGGGTGCCCTGTTGTGGCCCCGGCACCTTTTGTAGGAGCTCAGGGCCGAAAATTAACCGGAGCAGCCCAGGAAATGCAGTGGGAGGTGGCAGGGGATGTGGGGTTTGCAGTGAGTTCCAGAGGAGCCAGCCTGGCCCCGCTATTCAGGGCTGCTGCTTCCCACGGCGTTTCCTTCTGTTTTGTGCCTTTTGAACCTTTCGGGGGTTTCTGGCTGTTGATGGGGGGTGGGGAGACGGGGCGGCTGCTGGGCTTTAAAGCCTTTCCAGCCTGGAGGAAGATCAGCCGTGCTGCTGGCTCTTGGGATGGGAAACCACCGCTCAGAGGACAATAAAGGTTATTAAATGTCAGGGAGAAATAAAGCTGCCTTTTTTTTTTTTTTCTTTTTTTTCTTTTCTTTTTTCTTTCCCCCCCCCAGGCTGAGCTGGTTTGCAGGCACTTTGTGCTGCAGTCGAAGCAGTGGGAGATGGGGCACAAGGGCACAGGGGCAACTGCCTCGGGGCATCCCACCGACTCTGGATTTGGGATGGGGGGAGTTACTCCTCGAGCATCTGGGGGTCCTGGCCATGGGTCAGGGATCCCCAGCCTTATGCAAGGGCAGAATTAAAAGGGTATATTCCTTTTGCAGCCCCACAGGGGGTCGCGTGGGCTATGGGATGCATCCATTTGCCCCTGTCGCCGGCTGCTAACGTGTCTCCCACCCTTTGCCAAGCACAGGAGTGTTGGTGATGGTGCGGGAGGCGGTGATACCGGCTTCCCTGGCCTCCGACACACCTCTCCTCCTGGCCCCGGCAGTGTGAGCAGCAACAGGTCTTTCCAGTCCTGCCCCGGCACTGCCCAGGGCGGCGTTTCGGCAAGCAGCCCCTTCGGGAGCTCCCATCCCGGCTCTGGGGGCGCATCGGCACCCGGGGAGAGGGGAAAGCACTGGATGTGTCACTGGCTCACCCTGTTTATCTTTGATTTTGACAGTCGGAGCTTTAATTAATCATCGTGCACCGGTACGTGCTTACAAAGCTGTGCCCGTAACGCCATCCTCGCCGGGGCACGCCGGGCATCGCCTTCTGCCAGAAGCTTCTCACCCGCTGGAAGGAGCAGCCCCGGGGAGCCGGCGTCCCTGGGTTGAAGGTAAAAAGTAAATCGGTGCTTCGGGGCTCCCCGGGGAGCATGGTGGGGCTGGACCAGCCCCTCGGTACTCCCGGAGGGTGGGCATCCCTCTGTGGCACGGCTAATCCCACCTGGCACAGCTGCCGGAATCTGCTGGAAGACAATATTGGGTGCTGGCCTGCACCCCACGTGGCAAAAAAGAAGGTGTGGAATGGTGAAAGTTGGCAAATTTGATGTAGTTTGGAAATGGGGCGTTTTTTCAGAGTGTGAGCAGGATGGAGCAATGGCCAAAGATGAAACGCAGCTCCCCTGGGGATCCCAAATCACAGCATCTCCCCTGCTCCCCCTCACAGGCTCATCCCTGGCACCGCTGCCACGCTTCCCCCTGTATTTTTACCTCTGCCGTGCTGCTGCCTCGCGCTCTTCGTTTTAACAGATGGCTGGAGTGACAATTACTGCCTCAAAAGACTATATTTATAAATTCCTTGTTGGGCTGTTATCCGGCATGTGATAGAGCTTTACACAAACAGAGAGCCGAGAGTCACGGCTGGCTGTTGTAACTGGAAAGGAAATTACATTGCACAAAGCCCTTCGAGAGAGCGTGACGGGTTTTGCTGGGGAAGCGGCTTTGGTGGGGGTGTGCAAAATGAGTTTTGTCCTTGTAGATTTGGTACGTGTTAAGAAATAGTCACCTGGGGGTGATGCTGGCTGGCGTGGCATCCCATCCTATCCCATCCCATCCCAAGGAGCACACTGTGTCATGGAGAGCCGCAGGACCACGAGGGAGAGCTGCCTTTCGTGGCTCCTGGAGTTAATTTAATTGCTTTTCTCCTCTTCTTGGTTATCGTGCTCATGAATTTGGAGGCTCTTAATGCAAAATAATTAGGGATGGGATTCCCTAGGGATGGAGTGATTTCCTGGCTGGAAATGCAACGGGTCTTTCATCCTCCTTGTCCCTGCCCGCTCGCTGCTGGGCACCATGTGCTGCTGATGGGGAAGGTTGATGGTGATGCCCAACGTGCCAGGCTGCACATCAAGGGCTGCAGAGGATGCTGGCAATGTTGAAGTTAAATCAGCTGACCCTTGGGAAAGAAGATTATGAGACTAGGGAGGTTACACCAAAGCGGGGTCCTCAGGAGAGGATGGGTGAGGTGGCCTGCTTGGGAATCTGCATCTTCATCAGGATTTGGAAATAAAAGCAGGAAAATAGGACTTGGTCCTCTTGTGCCCTCAGCATCCGTGTTGCTGGGCTTGAGTTGTCTGCACCATCTTGCCCGTGACCTTCCCTTTGGTGCTGTGGCCACCAGCACCTCCTGAGCATCCCCTGCTCATGTCTGAATGGGGACTGTGGGGCTGCCATGGGCTCCTCGCTCCCCTGTGTGGGGTGACGATGGAGGACCACGCTCTTCCAGGGTTGGACGGCACGTTGGAGGTGATAACCACGGTGCTTGTTACCCTTTCTAGAAAATGAGCCAGAAAAGGGAAGGGGAGCACAAAGATGAGAGCTGTTCTCATGCCAGCGTTGAGTTTTGGGGAGGCTGGTGGAGGCACCGCGGGGTTTTGCCCAGCATCGGGCTGCCCACACCACCTTTCCCTGGAAAACCCAACAGTTTGTGGAAGCTGAGACGTATCCTGCCACGCTGAGGCCCCTTCTGCTGCTTCGGAAGCCGCCCAGAGAGGTCCTCACCACCGCCCCGGCCCCGTGCCACCACTGGAGCAGAAGCTGAGCTGTTGCTCTCTGGTGCAACAACCTTTGCACCCCCGGCAGCCCCGTGTTTCCTCCTGGCCCATACTCACTGGGGCGGGAGGGAACAAAACCACTTCATTTCTCCCAGCTCTGCTGCTGGTGGGAAGGGAGAGGATGAAGAGCAGCTCTCAGGGGAATTATTTAAATTGAGATTCCCCAGGTGGGTACAGAACACCCTCCCAGGCTCCGGCTATTCCCGTACCAAGTGTCGGATGGAGCCAGAGGTGTATTTGTAGGGATAGCACAGGGAGAGGATCCCTTCTCCTCTTGCTGGAGCTGGTGTCAGCCTGGCCATCTGCAGCTCCCCGGGAAGGGGTTATAAATAGGTTCGGCTGCTTTTTCTCTTCTGTGGCATCTCTTTTCGGCGCTCTGCAGATTACAGGGGGTTGAGGGTGGTCATAACACCTTCATCCGAACTTGCTGACACCTGCCTCCCTCACCGAGCCCTTCCAACACACGTGCCATGGCAGATGTTTGCTAATGGAGAGAAGCCCGGGGAGGCTTTTTTCCTCCCTAAAGAAGTTAACATCAAGGAGGAGTGTGTCTTTGACAGCCCGCGGCAAGCTCCACTTTGCTCAGCGCAGAGGTAAGCGGCAGCTGGTGGTGCAGTCGTGTCCCCCTGAGGTGGGATCCAGCTGTGGGGTGGCTCTGGGGAGGGCAGAGCATTGCCCGAACCAAGCTGCGGTGGGGAGTGTGTGCTCTGGCATCTTCTGCTCGGTGTGAATAATGCGCCAAATTGCTGTGTTTTCGGGCTCGTTTTTGTAACTTGGATGCCAGCTGTGATTTACTGGGGCAAGTTGGAGGTCAGCACAGGGCTCGTCCCCTCCAGCTCTTCCCTTGCGTCTGGCTAAGACAGAGAAAAACCCGGTGTTTTAAACCACAGAAACACCTGGCAGAGGAGAAGCTGCTTGGCAGCACCTGGCTGCATTTGGCTGGGTTACAGTCAGCGCAGGGGAGATGGTTTCCCGTGCCAGGGCTGGTGATGTGCCCACCCATGGGATGTGCCAGGGGGTGTGAAGCTAAGGATGAGGCGGATCCTCCTCCTTAGATGCTTCCATCAGTGAGGAGAAGGAAGCTCTGGCCATCTCTGCCTGGGTGATTCAACCAGGAATGAGGAAACGAGAGGATTTCCCCAACTGTTGTGCAAATAGGGGCGTTCAGCGCGGGAGGGTCCAACTTAATGCCATAAAGCAGATTGGATTAGGAAGGATTTGCAGAGGGCCAGTCTGGAAGAGCGGCTTATTTAGGTTTTTAGCAGCCGTGTCACAACCATATGTGGTGTTGCAACACGCTGTTGCGTTGCGTGTTCACGTTGGGGTGTTGGGTTTGAAGGGTTCGGCGAGCAGCTGGGAGCTCCTGGGCTGGGCACGGGGGAGACGGTGTGGGGTGGCCACGGTGCGGGGTGGCCACAGGGTGGTGGTCTGGGCTGTGAGAGGGCATGGGAGGACACGGCTAGATAAGCACCAGGAACCCGGCATCTTCCTTGTCTTGAGAATCCCTTAAACCATGAGGCTGCGGAGGGTGAGTATCCTTTGGGGCTTGGATGGTTTCATACGGCTGTGTGTCCTTTAAATGAGAATTAATTGCTCCTTATGCAAGTGACTCTGTGATGTTGAGGTGTCTTGTTGACCCCATGTGCTTTTGCTGTGCTCTGGGTGTCCTCATGGGCATGGGAGCTGCCCCTCTTTTATGGGGCTCACCTCACACCATGGGGTCAGCCTTGCCCCGTGGTGTTTGCATGCATGACTTGGGCTTTGGGGCTTTTATCAGAGCTTTCACCTCGTTCCTCCCTGCTCTTTCTCTGCCCCCATTCCTTTCAGCAGGGCTTTAGCATCACATCTTTCTGTCTTGGAAGCCTTGGCTCCTTTCTGGAGCTGTCAGCACCTTCCCCTGTGCCTTCTGCCCGGCCCCGCTCTGCTGGGCTGCTTTGTGCTCCAGGGTGTGAAGTAAAAAGAAAATAAAATTGCCCAATACTTTAGTAACTTCCACAACAGAGGTGGTTCCCCTTGCAGCTGCTCGAGTAGGTGGGGATGTCACCCGCTGCTCGGCACCGGTTCCTCCTCTCTGCCCTCCCTCCTGGTGCAGGAGAAGTGTCCCCCCAGCAGATGTGAGCTTGGCGCCCACCCACCCCTGGAGTCGTGCCGTGTTGTGATCGGGGAAAGAAAATAGGCCACTTATGGTGTGCGACAGACACAGCCACCCCCGGAGCCTTTGTCTGTGAAAAAAAAAAAAGGGGAACAGAGTGATGAATATCCACGTCAATCCGGGGGCAGAGCTGCAGCTGGAGCTCCAGCATCTCCGGGTCTGTGGGTGCCCTCGCGCTCCCTGCAAACCCACCGGGGAGGGAGGTGGGTGCTGGAGGGAGGGTGGATGCAGCGTGGGGGGCCGTGGGAGATGGGTCTCAGCTGGGGATGGAGCTGGGGACCAGGGTTCCTCCATCTTGCCAAGCAGCAGCTCTCCCAGGTGAGTGTTTTTGGGGAGATGGAGATGTTGTAGAAACATCTCCACCATGGAGATGTTTCTACAAGCTGCACGGAAGGTCTCGAACATCTCATGTGGATGCTTGATAACCCAGCCTGAACCTTGGTGGAGATGGGCTGCCCTGGTCCTTGGCCACTTCCAGCCGAGGTGCTGTGCCACGGCAGTCACAGGGCGGCTGCTCTCCCAGCACCCCGGGGCCTCTCCTTTCCTGGTTAAGGTGAATCATTCCTGGGGGAGGGCTGGGAGTTGTCAAAGCAGGTGGAGCAGGCACAAAACCTCCCCTCTCCCCTCCCGGTGCCGGAGGCTGGGTTTGGTTGGGCGCCAGGAGCGTGCGTGCCGGCACACGGCCAGGGGTTCCATCTCCCCTGCTTGGGTGCAAGCCCAAGGTCAACAGTGGAAACGACAGATGAAAAACACGAGTCGTGCGAGTCGTGCTTTCAAGACGGGGTGTCCACGTGAAAACCCAACCAGCAGGAGCCTGCAAGGGGAAGGCAGTTAAACTCCCCGTCGCCTTGTATAAAAACTGGGGATCTTGGGATGTGTTTTTACTTGTCACTTGCAATTTCCGAAGACTGGCTTAATTGTAATAATCCCCCTCGGCAGACGGTCAATTAGTGATGCTCTTGGATTTCTGCTGAGCTCAAACTTTGTGTCACAAAGGCGTCGTTTCCTCCGTGGGCTGCAGCTGATGTGTGCGGGGGGCAGGCAGCATCCCCTCCGCGCAGGGACGGACGGGGCGATGAGCAATTCCACACTAATTGGCTCCATCCGAGCTCTCCCGATGAGGATGCTCTGCAGCAGGAGTGACTCACCCACCTCTCTCTCCCTCCCCTGCGTGGCTTGAAAGGACTGAAAAGCCATCTGAAGGCTCTTGAGTCTCTTCCAAGAGTGCCCTTGTGCGGCAGCATCTGGGCTTGGCCCAGGCTGTGCTGGGTGATGCCACAGTCCCAGCAGCACCAGTCCCACCATATTTCCCTGGGTTCATACCATGTGCTGCTCCTGGGCTGTGACTCCACAGCATCTCTTGGGGGAGAAGATGCTGATGTTACAGCCAAGCCTGGTTTTCACTCCCTGAGGGTAGCAGAGCAGGACTGGATGTTGTTGCTGGTCCTCCAGGGCACGCTGGGTCAATGATGGTTGTCTCCCTGCCCATGGGGGATGCTCTGACACAGGAATATGGAAAGGGGCTCTGCTCTGGGTTGGGGTGATGCTAGAGTAGGGAAGATAAGCAGGACCTGGGATGCCACACTGACACAGGGGGTTTCCAGCATCCCCTCGCTGTCACTGGGTGTGTGACACTGCCTGGGCCTTGCTGCTGGGGAGTCATTGCTCCCCCAAAACATCCCCCTTTCAGGGACACCCTATTCAGTTAATGCAGGCAGTGGCTGTCCAAGCGACAGGGTCATTTTGGGTGGGCTGAGATGCCCTGGAAAGGGTAGAGGGGTTGGTGGCCTCCTCTATGTGGTCATTTGCTTCTCTTTGTTTTAGAGACTCCCCATCATAAACACCCCAAAATTTCCCCCTGGGTACATAACACCCCTTCTGGGACATCCCTCCCAGGGGGTCTCGCCCTTTCCCTCTCTCCCACCTCTTGCCACAAAATCCCTGGAGCTTTTTTTGCAATGGTGCCAAAGGAGAAGCTGGACTTCACTGATGCTGCCCTCCGAGCAAGCCAGAACTCCCCTGAGCTGTGCCCTCATCTGCACCGGCTGCTGTCGCCCAGTTTCTCCTCCCCACTGGGGCTTTTCTCCCTCTGATCCCAATTGTTTTGTTTTGTTTTTTTTTTCCCCCTGAAGTGTCTCACCTGAGGAGGAGCAGAGCAAGTAACTTGCAATCCTCAGGGAGCTGAGCGATGGGGAGGCTTAAAAACCAGCTGGAGGTGATGGGAAGCGCTGCAGAATTCCCCTTTGAGGAGGACCTCCCTAATTTTATTTAATATTTCATATGTCTGTGTGCGCAGGGGCTTGGATAGGCTGGTTTAGGAGAGGGGAGAGGAGGGGGGAAGATGATGAGAATCCCTCCGCAAGGCAAATGCTCTCTCAGAGGGCACAGCTCTCGGGAGAGACGTCGGCGCTCGGCCGGCCGTGACAAACCCTGGCGAGATGACACAATGAGCTTTTTCCTTCCCCTTCCTCCGGAGCCGGCGCCGTAGCCAAGCCGGGCTCTGCGCGCAGCCGTGCGTGCCTGCGTGGGCACCCGAGGAGGAGAGGCAGGGGGAGAGGAGGAGGGGGGGTGAGGAAAAAAAACACCCAGGCGATGCTCCTGAGCTCCGGAGGGAGGGATCGCATCGTCCCCGCGTCGCCTGCATCCCCCGCTCCCCGGCGTGGTGCCCACGCTGGACCCAACCTCGCCGGATGCCGCTGACCCGCCGGCAAGCGAAGGTGCGCCGAGGCTCCTGGGGGCAGGTTGAGCGATGGGGAGGCTTAAAAACCAGCTGGGGGTGACGGGAAGCGCTGCAGAATTCCCCTTTGATGAGGACCTCTCTAATTTTATTTAATATTTCATATATCTGTGTGCGCAGGGGCTTGGACAGGCTGGTTTAGGAGAGGGGAGAGGAGGGGGGAAGATGATGAGAATCCCTCCGCAAGGCAAATGCTCTCTCAGAGGGCACGGCTCTCGGGAGAGACGTCGGCGCTCGGCCGGCCATGACAAACCCTGGCGAGATGACACAATGAGCTTTTTCCTTCCCCTTCCTCCGGAGCCGGCGCCGTAGCCAAGCCGGGCTCTGCGCGCAGCCGTGCGTGCCTGCGTGGGCACCCGAGGAGGAGAGGCAGGGGGAGAGGAGGAGGGGGGGTGAGGAAAAAAAACACCCAGGCGATGCTCCTGAGCTCCGGAGGGAGGGATCGCATCGTCCCCGCGTCGCCTGCATCCCCCGCTCCCCGGCGTGGTGCCCACGCTGGACACAACCTCGCCGGATGCCGCTGACCCGCCGGCAAGCGAAGGTGCGCCGAGGCTCCTGGGGGCAGGTAAAAACTCGGGGAGGGAGGGAGGGAGGGATATGGCAGCCACCTTGGGGATGCTCAGCCCCGCTGTGACCCCCGCACAAGGACAGGCCTCGGCACGGCAGCACGGTTCCCCCCACCCTCCGCCCCCGGCTGAGGTTTAATCCATCTTCTTTCACCGTCTCACGCTGGGAGGGGATAACCCGCTTTCTCGTGGCCCGGCTGCTGAGGCATCACCATCCTCTCACTGAGCCAGTTGGTGGGATGCTTCATCCTCCCCGGGTAGGATGGGGGGGTCCCCGGGTACCCCCTGGGTCCCCGGACTCCGTCAGCAAAAGGCTTCAGCCGCGCTGCCGTGCTGGCTGTATCTTTAACCATGAACCCAGAGGCAGCATCTCCTGTGGGAGCAGGGAGGGCTGAGCGTGTTCTGGGCAGGGGAAACCCTCCCGTGCCTTTCAGGGAGCTCATTTCCAAAATACACCCCAGCCCCTGGGGGTCCCCTGGGTGAAATTTTTGCCCGGTGAAAACGGGAATGGCAGAATAACTATCTCTGTTTCGGGGCTCCCTGGGGATGTGTGTGCGTGGGGGGGGTGAAAGCTGTGCTGCTGGAGGGTGTTAAAGGAGAAGCTGCTGCTCGGCACAAAAGCTGGTGTTCTGCAGCGCAGGTCTATTCAAGAGACATTTAATTCTCTCCTAAAGTCCGGGCGAATGGGGAGCTGCCATCTGGTGTCTGACGGCAGCGGGGAGAGGGGGCTCTGTGCGAAGCGGGGCAAGTTGGGAGCTCGTGGGGGCTTCAGATTGTCTCAAAACGGTTCCCTTATTAAGGCTGAGCCAGCTGGCTTTGCAAAGTGACCCCTGTGGGTTAACGCTGGCTTTGAGAAGCCGAGGGGTCCTGCCTGACCCTGATCTCTGCAGAGTGACCAGGAGAAGAGCCGCAGCTGGGGAGGATACCCAGGGGACCAAAGGTGTTGGCATCACCTGCCAAAAATATCCTGCACCAGGGGATGGGACCCTGGATGCAGCTCTCACCCCGCTCTCCCTGTCTCAGTGCAGCGCCGGGTGCTGATTCTGGCATGCACCGAGTGCGCGCGGTCTCTGCTCTGCTTGCAGGAGCACAGGGGAGGGCAGGTCTCAGCTCACCGCCTCCCTGGTATTTAAGGAATGGTTTTTATGAAGTTGCAGGGGCCGTTAACTTCTCGGCCTGCGAGGCGGCGGGGCAGCATCTGGGGTCGGGGTAGGACGGCTGTGCCCCAGCGAGGAGAAAGGTTAAGCCCTGGTGAAACGGGGAGCGTGTCCTGGCTGCCAGCGCAGGGAGCAGAGCAGAGCCACAACGGGGACAAGCCAACTCAGTGTGGGGGAGTTTCAGCTGCTTTACCTCCCAGGGCTCATTTAAGGAAGGAGGTTTGTGCGTTTAAATGTTCTAGGGGCACTTTGGGAGGAGGGATAAGAGAGGTGGTGGGGTCTCCTTCTCTGGAGACATTCAAAAACCATCTGGACCAGATCCTGTGCACCCTGCTCTAGGTAGACCCACTCCGGTGGGGGGGTTGGACTTGATGATCTCCAGAGGTCCCTTCCAACCCCATATGATTCTATGATTCTCTAAGTGCTGTCCCTCCAGCTTTAGGGTGGTTTGAGGCATCCGGCACTCGATGGGTCTGTGTCCCCCAGCTGTGACCCCACTGCCCTGCCGGGGGGGGGGGGGTTCACACAGCGGGAGAGGGAGGCACAGGGGAACAAGACTGACCAGTTCCCCTGGAGGAAACAGGCCGTTCCCTTACGGCACAGGGAGTTTTCCTTGGCAGGAACAAAGCTTTGCCCGCGGTGCCTTTGCAGAGCTCTGCCAGGCTGGCTCAGCGCCCGCCACAGCCACTTCTCACCGCTGCAGAGGTGCTTCACCGGGACGGACCCGGGGGTGCAATGGAGGATGGGGGGCTGCATGGTCTCCCCAGGGAGTGCTGGTACCCGGGGTGGTGTGCCCGTGTCTCACCCCTTGGGTCCAGTGTCCCGGTGGGTGATGTGAGCCCAGGGATGTGGATGTGTTTGTGGGTGGGTGTGTGTTGTGCACGGGGTGGGTGAGACACGTGTGGATCTCCACGGCGGGCTGCAGCGTGGAAAAGTGCCAGCGCTGAGAAATGACACTTTCCCCTATCCCTCTGGCAGCAATGACTCCCCGTGTGTGTCCCCCCACATCAGGGCTGTCACCTCTTTGGGTGCAGGTTAGGGAGGACAATGTCCCCTGACAGGGCTGGGAAACAGAGCCATGGGACATGTTTAAACCTCCTCTGCTGCAGAGCAAGCCCTGCTGCTGCCAGGGCACGATGCTGCAGGAGCATCGCTCTCGCCCTGGCACGGCTCCTCTGGCTCTGAGCAGCAGCGGGACAGACGTAGCCCTTGGCATGGCATGGACGTGCTGCTGGAGATCTTGGTGGAGCTCGCGGCTCTGTGGGTGTGTGGCAGCTGAAGGAGCAGAGTTGTGTCCCCACCCCGGGGCTGCCAAGCCGAGTCTTGCAAGAATATTTAATTGTGTAATTTCCCCTTCCCCAGAGCAGCGTCTCCAGCGGGGGATGCAAATGGGCTGAGTGTCCCCAGGGGCTTGCAGAGCCCCTGCACTACGTGTTTGGGTGCCATCCCAGCACCCAGGGAGCAGAAGGATCAGAGGGCGGTACTCCTGTAGCTATGAGAAGACAGCCAGAGGTTTCTTCGTTTTAATTACAGTTTTTAATCATCCCTGATGGCTCCAGGCTGGAGCACTGCCTCTGTGGAGGATGCAGGTGTGAGTGTGGGTTTGAGGGCCATCATTATGCAGGATGCCGCCCACGGCCTGAGCTGATAACGAGGGTTGGATGAGTCTGCCAACTCGCTCTGGGTCGGGGGGGGGGAACCATGGCCAGGGGGTGAGGAGAGCTTGGCCACAGGCTGGGTGAGTCCCACCGCCCACTGGGATTTCCATCACAGCAAACTGGGATTGTGTCTCCCACCTCCCGGGAGTGAGTTGCTGATGTGCCGGCCTGAGCTGATAATGAGGGTTGGATGAGTCTGCCAACTCGCTCTGGGTCGGGGGGGGGGAACCATGGCCAGGGGGTGAGGAGAGCTTGGCCACAGGCTGGGTGAGTCCCACCGCCCACTGGGATTTCCATCACAGCAAACTGGGATTGTGTCTCCCACCTCCCGGGAGTGAGTTGCTGATGTGCTGCAAGATGCCTGACCTCAGCACCCAGCACACCTGGGTGCAAAGCTCCAAGGGGAAGCCCTGTGCGGGTTTTAGGGATGCTGGGAAAAACCATCTCATCCTGAAAGTCCTGGAAAACACAGGCTCACCTTGCCAGGACAGCCTGTGGCACGGGGGTGCAACACAGGCTGCTGGCACAGTGAGGAGCTGCTCCTGGGAGACCAAGTGGGTTTGGGTGGGATGATGGGGTCTGTGGTGCTGATGGGAGGGGGAGTTTTGGGTTTACCATGTCACCTTGGCCAGGCCACTCCTCTCTCAGGGCAGTAGCAGTCCCTGGGGTGGACCGAAGGCTCTTGCCCAGGGTCGAGCATCACTTGGTGCGTTGCTTGCACCAGCGCTGGCAGCAGGACATGGGCAAGGAAGGTCCCCAAAGGTTGTGCTCAAAGCCAGGCTGTGTCCTGTCCTTCACCATCGCTGTTCTCCGGTCTTGGTCTGGTGGGTGCCAGCTCAGCATCGTGCAGTGGGGCTTTGAGGGTGAAATGCTTTTTTGCCCCTATGTGTCATTTCCCCAGGGTTTGTGAAGGGAAGAAGGAATTCAGCTGCAAACCTAGGCTGGGTGGTCCTGTCCCTTGGGAAGTATGGGCTGGGACCAGGGTGGGAGGAGGGTGGCAAAGCTGTGACATTCCTCTGAAATAGGGCAGAAGCGAGGTCCTCCCTCACCCCTAGCTCCATTGCTTTCCATCCCAGCTCCTCACTCCTCCTTTTCTCTCCTGGCACTGGGTTTAAACACCCCATGGGTCCCTTGTGGGTTTGCACACGCCTGTCTCTGGGCAGAGCCCCATGGCATCTCCTGTCCCTTCCTGCCTGATTCCTGAAGCTCACGATGATGCTGAAGCTCGTGATGTTATAGTAAGGCTCTCAAGCAGCCAAAGACCCCCTTTTTAGTCCAGAGCCCTTCTTCACTCTCAGATTTGACCCAGCAGTGATAAGGCAGGAGTGGGATGCCCCAGGCTGTTCCTGGGTGGTGGTGGGATGTGCCGCTGGGCTGATGTCCATGTGTAGATGGAGCCAAGTGCTCAGGCTGGGGGAGCTGGGGCTCTTGGTTTGTATTTTGGCTGTTCCTTTCCTGGCTTTGTTCTGCTGGAGAAACGACTGGGTTGTGGAGTGGGTGTGGGGCTGAGTTTGAGGCTGGTTTTGTTTTTGAGGCTCTTCTAGGCTCTGTGGTGAGAACCCAGCAGCCCCGGAGGTGGCAGGTATGTCTGGGAAGCCTGGGCACCCATAGCAGCTGCCAGAACCTTAAAATACCATTTATGGCCTTCGGTCAAGGGCAGGGCTTTATCGTGAGCTGGTCAATGAGTGGTAAAACCCTTTCTGGCCCTCTGTGGGCAGAAGGCACTTACTCATGCTGCCTGCAGTCCTGGCCAGGCTTCTACTGAGCTTTCAACGCTGTAAGTCCTGGGGTCTGGCTCAGCCTGCACCCCAGCCCTTCTCTCCCAGAGGGTCTGTGGGATGTGTGTGTGTGGGGAAGGATGTGAGGGATGCCAGGAAAATAGGGGCCACTGTGTTTTAGGGGAGTTGTTCGGGTGGTGGGGTGTGCCGAGGGCTGTGTGTGAGCTCCTGCAAACCACTGCCTGTGGTGGAGCAGCCCCTGACCTGCTGCCCCGGGGGGGACAGGCAGATGCTGGCCAGGGATGCCATCTGCCTGCTGTGCACATCTGGCAGAGAGCTCCAGGATGCCTCTCTGTCCCTCCTGGGCACAGCCATGGCCTGAAGCAGAGCCAGGGGCCACCATTGCCACAGCACAGTCCAGTTTTCTTTCTGGTGATATCTGGAGAAACATGTTCTTTTGGATGTGGCTATCTCTTCCCTGTGCTGCTGGTGTGCTGACATGGGGTTGCTGGGCAGGAGAGACCTATCCAGAGCCAGAACTGATGTCTGAGCAATGCGTCTTCGTTTATATTTGTTTCCTGGAGCTGGAACTCCCTAATCTTGTCTATACTTTGCTCCTGAGCAGTGTGTCGTTTGGGGCAGCTCCTGCAGAGCTTTCTACTTGGCCATGCACAGGATGGACATGGGAGGGGGCTGGTCAGTGCCTCTTGGATGGGCTGTGTCCCCCAAGTTTGCAAACGCTGCCGTCTCCCCAAGTCACCTGGTGGGAGCAATTCTGGTTGGGATGGGTACCTCTAAGGAGAAATTTCTGCAATTTCTTTACAGGCTGCACGTGAGAGGACTCCCACATGCCAAGGAGTGCCCACCTCACAGGGTACCCCCACAAAAGTCTTTTGGATGGGACTTTTTTGGGTGTCACATCCCCGCAGTGGTGGTAAATCTGGGCAGGGGGATTTGTTGTCCCCACCGATTCCCTTCCATTAAGTGGAGAACTGAGCAAATATTCTCAAAAAGCCTGGGCAGCTCTGCAGATCTGCCACCTCCTGCTTCCAGGTGTGATCCCAAACGGTGGACACAGGAGAAAAGCAAGTTACAACTTAGGGAGGGAGGCACATGCTGCAAAGCACGGCTGTGTGAAGGTCCATCATGTACATCCTTCCCTGCCTCCTGCTAAAATACAGCCTGGGATGGTTGGAAATGAGCTGCCAACGTTGTGAGGAGGCAGCTCTGAACCCAAAACTGCAGGTGCTGGAGGGGCTGGAGGAGGAGGTCCCCGCTCCATCCCTGCAAAATGGGACTTTGCAGCTGTCTTGGGAGCGGGAAGGGTCGGGGGTGGACAGATGAAGCCCAGCGTGGTCCCTGCAGCTGGAGGGGCTGGTTGGAGAGGGTCGGGCTGCCCGGGGGTGGTGGTGGTGATGGGGTAGCCTGAGCCAAGCTGCAGCTGGCTGGCTCCCCATGGGCACGCTGCCAGTCCCTCCTGTGCCGCAGCCTCTCGGCTGCTCCTCGCCACCCCACGGCTGATGCTCCGGGCAGCTCCCTGACTGCAGCAGCATCCTCGTAGCTCTCCTGGGGGACCCACGTTTAGGTGCGTGTGGGGTGATAGAGGGGGGGTTCGGTGTGAGGGAGGGTGGGTGAGCAGGGTGCTAGCAGCAGCGGGGGTGATGGCTCGGTGTGGGGCACGCGTTGGTGCTGCATGAGTTTTTGTCACCCCAGGAGACTTTATTTTCTGTCCCTGCCATCTCGCAGCCCTGGGGATCCAGGTGATGGTGGCTTTTCTCAGCCAGGGTGATGATGCTCAGGGAGGGTGCTGTGTTGTCCTCCCTCTCTGCCCTGTGGGTCCCAGCACCCCCATTGACCTGAAAAAGACCCTGGGGAGGAGGAGGGCACTGCTGGGAGAGCTGCTCCCTCTGCAGCCGATGGGATCTTTTCCCAGCCCTTGAGCTGGGACAGTGTGCTCTGTTTGGTGAAACACTTCAGGTTTCGTTTCATTTTGAATTCCTTTTTGTCTGATGAACTGGATGAATTGGTCCTTTAGGCTATGCTAGTCTCTGAGCTGAAAGAAATCTGGGATTGTTTTTTTTTTCCCTTTTTTTTTTTGCTCTGGGGTTGGTTGCCTGCGTCCCGGGGTCAGTTCCCTTGAAGGCAGCAGAGCTGTGGCTGTGCTGCCATCGTGCTCGCCCTGAGGGTTGTCAGTGCTCTCTCCTGTGCTGCTGTCCCTGCTCCCAGGGTTGTCACTGCTCTCTCCTGTGCTGCTGTCCCTGCTCCCGTGCCGTGCTGCCTTGCCCTGTGCTGGCCCCGTGCCTGGCTGCTGCAGCAGGGCCGCTCGTACTGGGCTCCCTTCTCAGAAGGCATCGCTCGCCAGCTCCTGAGGCAGAAACACGCTTGTGGAGGACACGAGTGACTCTCTGGTGAAGAGACAGCCTCAGGGCAGCCCCTTCTGTGCCTGTTTTGCTGCAGAGCAGCTGCTGTGGTACCACCTGGGATGTCCATGTGCCAGAGCATTGTGGTCCATCGCTGGCCGGTGCTCCCGGCGCTCCCCGGCGAGCAGAGCAGCCTGTGGCCACTGTGTCTGCTCTGCAGGGCCTTTGCAATGTGGGTTAGATACAGAAACTAATGAATCTAATTAATTGCAGTCTAGAGCCCTACGACCACATCCAGTTACGGCTTCTGTTGCTTTTATCATCCCCTTTCTGTTCCCAGTTTAACCAAGTTGGTGCATGTTTAACCAACATGGGATGCTCCACCCCGGAGATGGTCCCATTTCCAAAGGGGGTCAGGCAGACCCGTGAGCAGGGAGGAGGGAAGGGGAGAGGAGGATCCTTCTCCGGGGCTGCTTGGAAAATCACCAGTGTGTTTGCCGGCTGCTGGCTCACACCGGCCCAGTTTTGCCCGTCAGGCTGAGAGATGTCACATCCCAAATGTGGCACATGGATCTTGGGCTCAATTTGTCTCTTTTTCTGGGCTGAAGGATGAAAAACCCACTTGAATGGTGCAGAAAGCACATGAGCACTGTGTGGCTTTGCTTGTTCTCAGGGCTGATGGAGAGCTGCCATCTCTGCCCAGTGTGTCCTTGTCCTGTGCGTCCCCACTGCTGGTGGGCATCCTGGGGACATCATAGGTGGTGGCCTGTGGTCTCCTTGCCCAAGATCCATAGTGGTGGTTTCCCAGGGCTCTGTCCTCACTCTTATCCTCCTCCTGTCTTTCAGATGTTCTGCAGTAACCTGTCCCCCCACGGAAGGACCTGCCTGTCTTAGCCAGCCCATCCTCCCAGGCATCCTGCCAGCGATGGCCTTGACACCCCAGTGAGGGGCGAAAGGACGAGGAGTGAGTCCCCCCAACACCACCACATCCTCTAGGAGAGCCATGGAAGCCCCCCTGGACGTGCCTGTGGGGAACCTCATTGACTTTGATGCCGAAACACCAGCCTGTGTTCCCTCAGAGTCCTCTCCTCCCGCTGCCCCCAGCGGCAACGGGCACCTGGGGGACACAGAGGAGGTGGCCGGGGAGGAGAGCGATGCCACCGAGTCGGCGGACAGTGAGAATGACATGGGTGACTCTCCCGGGCACTGGGGTGGCTACCGCCGCTCCTCCTCCAACGAGTCCTTCTCCTCCAGCCAGAGCACCGAGTCGGCCCGGGACGAGGTGACGGCCGAGCGCCGGGAGTTCATGCGGCACTACGTGGAGAAGATCTTCACGGGGGGGTGAGCGAGCGGGGCCCATCCTGCTGCCAGGGGACATCCTGCAGGACGGGATCTGGCTGCTTTCCCACCCCGGGAGCATCACTGCAGGGCCTTTGCAATGTGGGTTAGATACAGAAACTAATGAATCTAATTAATTGCAGTCTAGAGCCCTACGACCACATCCAGTTACGGCTTCTGTTGCTTTTATCATCCCCTTTCTGTTCCCAGTTTAACCAAGTTGGTGCATGTTTAACCAACATGGGATGCTCCACCCCGGAGATGGTCCCATTTCCAAAGGGGGTCAGGCAGACCCGTGAGCAGGGAGGAGGGAAGGGGAGAGGAGGATCCTTCTCCGGGGCTGCTTGGAAAATCACCAGTGTGTTTGCTGGCTGCTGGCTCACACCGGCCCAGTTTTGCCCGTCAGGCTGAGAGATGTCACATCCCAAATGTGGCACATGGATCTTGGGCTCAATTTGTCTCTTTTTCTGGGCTGAAGGATGAAAAACCCACTTGAATGGTGCAGAAAGCACATGAGCACTGTGTGGCTTTGCTTGTTCTCAGGGCTGATGGAGAGCTGCCATCTCTGCCCAGTGTGTCCTTGTCCTGTGCGTCCCCACTGCTGGTGGGCATCCTGGGGACATCATAGGTGGTGGCCTGTGGTCTCCTTGCCCAAGATCCATAGTGGTGGTTTCCCAGGGCTCTGTCCTCACTCTTATCCTCCTCCTGTCTTTCAGATGTTCTGCAGTAACCTGTCCCCCCACGGAAGGACCTGCCTGTCTTAGCCAGCCCATCCTCCCAGGCATCCTGCCAGCGATGGCCTTGACACCCCAGTGAGGGGCGAAAGGACGAGGAGTGAGTCCCCCCAACACCACCACATCCTCTAGGAGAGCCATGGAAGCCCCCCTGGACGTGCCTGTGGGGAACCTCATTGACTTTGATGCCGAAACACCAGCCTGTGTTCCCTCAGAGTCCTCTCCTCCCGCTGCCCCCAGCGGCAACGGGCACCTGGGGGACACAGAGGAGGTGGCCGGGGAGGAGAGCGATGCCACCGAGTCGGCGGACAGTGAGAATGACATGGGTGACTCTCCCGGGCACTGGGGTGGCTACCGCCGCTCCTCCTCCAACGAGTCCTTCTCCTCCAGCCAGAGCACCGAGTCGGCCCGGGACGAGGTGACGGCCGAGCGCCGGGAGTTCATGCGGCACTACGTGGAGAAGATCTTCACGGGGGGGTGAGCGAGCGGGGCCCATCCTGCTGCCAGGGGACATCCTGCAGGACGGGATCTGGCTGCTTTCCCACCCCGGGAGCATCAGCTTGTGTCCTTCCCCGTGCTTGGCTAACGCAGCTCGTGGCTCCTGGTATTACTGCAGCATTGGAGCTACGGGGGGTGTGTGTGTCTGTGTGTGTGTGTGCAAGCTCCGACTTGCACCCCTCTCTCAGGCACATTGCATCCCCAACTTCCCTCCCCTCTTCTTTCTCCCCTTTCCCATGCTGGGGTCTTGCCGTGGTGGAGGGGCTCCATCTCCTCTCCCCTGTTGGGCATCTCTACTGCTGCTTGTACAAATGACAGCAGCTCATGTGTGCCCTGGGGCACCCCGGCAGCCCCCGGCTTCCCCCCCCCAGCCCTTCATCCCCCCCAGCTCCCGTTGCTGTGGTCTCCGTAACGCTGTGGCTCAGCATGTCAAGCAGGATTGAGCAAACCGAGCATGATGAGCAGCGCCAGGGGTTGTTTTAGCTCCGGGGCAGAGTGCCTGTCTCTGGAGCTCAGCTTCTGCTCAAGCTGCTCTTGGCTCTTCCCTTCTCCCTCTGCCTCTGCTTTCCCCCCTGCCAGGGAGGAACCAAAAGAGCAGCGTAAGCTGAGGGATGACAAAATGGATGCTCCCTTCCTCCCAGCACTGCAGCATGGGGGTGCTGCCGCCAAGAGGGATGTTATGGGGGGGACCTGAGCCGTGCTGGCTGGCTGGTGGATAATGGCCACATCCTCAGCTTTAACACTGGTTTTTTTGTTTTGTTTTTTTTGTTCTTTTCCCCCATTTCAGAGAGGATTTGGACCAAGAAGAGAAGGCCAGGTTTGGTGAGCTCTGCAGCGGCGAGAACGGGAAGGGCAGGGAATGGTTCGCAAGATACGTGAGCGCCCAGGTGAGGGGAGAGATGGGCAAAGTGGCAATGGGGGCTCTGGAGCAGCCTGGGCACAGGAGGGCTCAGGCCAGGGGGATGTAGCAATGGCCCCAAGCAATATTTCTGGAGGGCAGGGACTTGGGGAAAGGGAGGAACCTCAGTATACTCACTGTGCTGTCTCACTCTAGTGAGACACAGAAGTGGATCAATGTGTCTGGAGGCAGTTAGATACCTGCTGGCTGCAACGTGGGAGGGAAGTCACCTGTTTTATTTAAAATGAAATCCCATCAGCAGTCGGAAGCATCCCATTCCCTAGAAGAACAGCTCAGAGAGGCAAAATGCTGTCTCCTAGAGGGAAGCCCTCTAGGGACCCTGTGCTCTCTGCCCATCTCCCTGTGGTGGGGGGGTCCTGGGGGGGTGAGGATGCCCTTGGCTGCTAGCAGCAGGCAGCTGCCCCACCGGGCTGTGCTAAACCCTGGGCTTTGTGCCTGCAGCGCTGCAACTCCAAGTGTGTCTCGGAGCAGACCTTCTACCGCCTGATGCAGTCGTTCGCCCTCGTGCTCTTCGAGTAAGTCGGGGGGATTTGGGGCTTCCTTGTAACCCCCTGAGATCAGAGCCACGGCTCGAGGAGGAGCAGCAACCATGATGCTGCTTGGGTTGCCATCACTGGGTGTCTTCACCGAACCTTCCCCCCATGTCAGGTGTCACCAGATGGATGACTTCAGCCCTGCCAAGAACCTCATGACCATGTGTTTCACCTACTACTACATGGGTAAGAGGTGTCTGCACCCTCAGGCTTTGCTTGTGCTGGAGACCAGTGGTGAAGTGTGCCCTGTGCATGGGAAGGGTGATGGATGGGTAGCCAAGCTTACTCTGATACCGAGCAGATAAGAGCCTCTGTGGCCCAGAAACTGTGCAAACCTGCTGGAGAGCCCTCCTGGGGTGGTAGTTCATGCTGTTGCTCTTTTGCTGTTGCTTCTAGACTGGGAAATTTGTATGTGGTGATCCCGTGATATTCCCCAACCCTGGGGATGTGAAGTGAAACCCCCAGCCCAGAAGCACCTTGTCTCGTTGCTTGGTGTGTGGTGGTGACCCCTCCACAGGGCTGGATTTTCCGTCCAAAATGGGGAAAGTCCGACAGGAATTGGGATGGGTTTGTGTCTGCACTGTTTCCATCTGGCTCTGGGTCTCTGTGGTGCATCTTGTAGCTGGGAGCAGGTCCCCGAGGAGCTGGCAGCACCCAGGACCATGGGACCAACTGAGCTGCTGCCTCTTTGCCCACAGGCAAGACCCACACACTGCCCTTGGAGGCCAAGGAGAAGCCCATGGGCAGCATCGACTCATACCTGAAGTCGGCCAACAGCTGGCTGGCAGAGAAGAAGGACATCGCAGAGCGACTGCTGAAAAACACGTCGGCCAAGACAGAGAATGTCAAGGGCTTCTTTGGGGGCCTGGAGACCAAACTGAAGGGTCCTACCACCAAAAAGAGCGAGTGGGTACCACTCTGTTGGGAGGGCAGGGTGGGCTGAGGCATGCAGTCATAAGGTGACCAAGCCAGAAACCTTCTGGGTGCAGGGCCACCATGAGCCAGGAGTTATCATGGCCATGGGAGGATGGTCCCATGTTTCATAACTTGGTCATGGGGCATCTTATGGTCTGGGAGTCCTGTGTCCCTTGGGCATGGTTCCAGGAGATTGTGCTGCTGCTTTGTTGTCTTCTGCATTATCTCTGCTAGGTCTGACTGGGATGGACATTACAGTTTCTTAGCCACCTTAGCCCCCTGGGCCCGAGGATGGTGGTGTGGGAGCAGGAGGGGGGTTCAAATAAAGGTGCTCCCCTTGCCAAGGAGAACAGGGGTTTGCTGTGTGGGCTGTCAGGGGGACAGGCTTTGTGGGAACTGACACTGATTTCTGTGCCACAGGGAAGGCGAGGACAAACCAAAGGAGAAGCTGAAGAAGACGGGTGAGTGGAGCCAGCACTGCTGAAGTAGGCATGGTCAAGGCATCCCTGGGGAAGGAGCAAGGGTTGGAAGTGGTACAAGATGGCCAGAATTGCCAGCACTGTGGGGTGGGGAGAAGGGCAGGAAGAACTGGTCTTCTGTTCTCCTGTCTCCTCTGAGCTCCTAGAGAAGTGCTCCAAAGGAACCTCCACAGCTCCTTGCTTTGGAGCAGCCACAGCCCTTGTCCCGCAATGAAATCTTGTGGCATCTTGTCCTCGGTGGCACAGGTTGCAGAGATTTAGGCACCCACTCCCTCTGAACTTTCGTGCTGCTCCAGTCTCCTTGGTAGCTGTGTGTGCTACCAAACCAGTGGTCCAGTCCCTTGAGTATCCTCCTGGGACATCCATACTTTGTGTTGGGGATGAGTATTTGGTTTGCCAACCTTGCCATCACGGCTGCTTGGATGCCAAGCTGGCAGGGGGGCACAAAGTCTGTGCATGGGTGGGAAGGTAGGAGTCATCCAGACCTTGGCATGTAACTGTGTGTCCCCACAGTTTCTGTGCAGAGCCCAGAGGAGGAGAAGAAAGGAGAGAAGATCTACCTGTACATGCACCTCAAGCAGCAGCCGATCTGGTAAAGCCTGTCCAGGGCCAGCTGGCTCCTACCTGATGTTGGCCTCCCTGGGGAGGGGATTTTTTCTGCTTGTCTATACCTTCTCCAGATGTTTATGAGTGCTTTTAATTTGCTGCCACCCCTAAAAGAAGTGGCTGTGGCTTTTGCACATCCCTCATCCTAGTGGGAAGGTGTTTGCAGCCACACAAAGAGCTGGCCCAAAAATGGACCAAATCTGCCAGAATTGCATCGTCTCCTGGCCTCCGGAAAGTGGGTGAACTTGGCCCTGGGAGGACTCGGGGGCAGGCTGGGGGAGATGGGGGGTGGTTGTGCCCAACATCTCCCTCCCTCCCTCCCTGCAGGCACAACCTGCGGTTTTGGAACGCCGCCTTCTTCGACGCCGTGCACTGCGAGCGCAGGAAGCGGTCCCCCACCACCAGGTAGGAACATGTCCCCATGGGAAGAGGAGGCACCATGTCCCCTCCAGCCCCTTGGCATTCCCCACCGCTTCTGATGTCCCTCAGCATTACAGACCATGGGGAACCACTCCGTTTTCCAGCCCGGATTGCAAAGCTCCTGGGGCCACAGGGCTGTGGGGTGGGCAAGCGACTTCTGTGTTCTCTTAAGAATTTGGGAGTATGAAGTTTTTTCTTACTCATTTTACATCATTTTTGTGAAAGCAAAGCCCTAGAGGTGTTTCCAGAAAACCCAGCCAGGATTGGTGCTTAGTTTGCCAGCAAATGTGGGAGAAGATGCTTGGTGCAGCCCTTTGCGGGGAGGGACAGTAGATGGGGAAGGGATGACCTGGGTCCTGGCGGTCCCCCAAAGGGCCATAGAAGTGCTGCCAGCTCAGTGTGGGGACCAACCCCAGGCAGCAGCAAGGACAAGCGCTGGAGATGGCAGCATGGTCAGCCCTGAGGGGTGGGAGGATGAAGATAAACCCTGCACAGGGAAGGGGCTGCTTGTTTTGGAGGGTCTCTGTGTGCAGGAAGCATCTGGGTGCCTGGACATGGAGACCCCACAGGCTGCAAGGGTGGGAGAGATGCTTGTTGGGCTTGTGCCCATCTCTTGTTCCACCATGGACCTGCCGTTAGGGCTTGAGCAATTCACTCCTCTCTCAACTGTAGTTTCACTCCTCCCCGAAGTCTGTGCAGTGCCTTGAGGCTTTGAGCTCTGGGCGTGAGAGTCGTTGAGCTCGGAGCATTTGAACAGCCCCTTTCTGAGCAGTGAGGGCACTTCTTGAAGCAGCTGGTCCTCCTGTGTCCTCCCCACCACCTGAGCCCAGCCCTGGCTCACACCACGGGATGCTCTGCCAGCCTCGGCGCACCGATCAATCTCTGCTTTCTCCTTTATCGCTCCTCTCTTTTTCCAACCAAGCCACTGAAAGAACCTATTGAACACTAATGTAACCATAACTGCATTTGCTTTGATTAAGCCCCAAATTAGCAGCAGCTAATGTCTCACAAGGACATACGCCACCAGCAGCTGCTCTCTGCTCTGAGTGCCTTTCCCAATTAATCTGATGGCTGAGTCTGCCTCTGCTGCAGAAACGAGCCTGACTAACGAATGAGCTTCGGGAGCTGCAGCTTGGAGTATCTCTGAGTATCTCAGGGGGGTTGGAAGGTGGTGGTGACCCTCCCTCAGTCCTCCGGAGAGGATAACACAAGCCACTGGGTGAACTGGGATGCTGCTTGCCGCACGTGAGGAGTTTGTTGACGAGGGCTGGGGTCCCACGGGCTGGATTTGAAATGCCAGGGATGGTGTTTGACCTTGGCAGACTGCAGGGTCTGCGGTGACTGGTTTATGATGGTGCCCATCTCTGTGGGTTGGCCAGGGCATTGCTGGAGCATCTGGGCTGTGTCCTCCCAGGGCTGCACTGAAGACCTGGGGAGGTTTTTTTTTCCTCCTCTCGGTGGGGAGGGCAGGGGACGGCGGGGAAGGAACCAGAACTAAACTCCTCTTTTTCTCTCTCTTTCCTCTCTCTGCCTCTAACAACCTTCTTCCGTCTCTTCTTCTCTCCTTTCCCCTCCATCCCTCTGTCTTGCATGATCTTTCACCCACCACTTTTGTCGGCCCCCGTTTCTGCTGCCGCTCCAGAGGGAACGCTGGGGAGGAAGAGGAGAAGAGGTGTGTCTGTCCCCGTACTTCGGTGCTTTAGTGTCCAGAGGCTGACGCTCACTTCAGGTCCAAATCCTGCCCTGGGGAGGGGGGTAACATGTTTCAGGGGGGCTCTGAAAGGCCCTTTCTCCACCCAGGAGGAACGGCCGCTGGAGGTTCGACTTCACGGGAATCACCCTCTCAAAATGGCCAGAAAGGTTGAGATTGGCTCCTATTTAATATAGAGCTTTTTAAAAAGAAGCTCGAGTGGTTTCAAGCTGTGATATTGCGCTGTGGGAATCAGATGCCCAGCTGCTGGGGAAGCTTGTGCCAGGAATGGTTCCCCGGGCAGGTTTTGGACATGAACTGAGTCTCTTCATGGAGAAAGCATAAAGCATCCCTCCCTCCTGTCCTTCCCGCTTGCTCCCAGCTTCTGCTGCCACATAGAGGTGCTGAAGATCCTTTGCCAGCTGGAAAAGCTGGTCTGTCTTTTTTTTTTTTTCTTTTTTTTTTTTTAAAGGCACTTTTGTGCTGCCATTTTTGGATTAAAAGAAAAATGCAAAGGGGGGCTGCATATTGCAATCGCGAGCGTGTCCTCCCTGGTTGCAAAGCTCAAAAGCAGCCACATCCCTCAGGGCTCCGGGCTGGGATTGGGGATCGGGGACTCATTGCTGTCTTGTTGGAGTGTGGGATATTCGATCTCGGAGCAAATCACTCCAAGCGATGCCATCAGCAAGAGGATGAGGGTTCTTTGAAGCTTGGCATTAAATCTTCCACATGGCTAAGGCATGCTCCAGAGAATGGGTAACTTAAATATTGCTCAGATGGAGCGTTGCTCAGGTTGGCTGTGTGGGGTGAAAGATGAGCGATGCCGAGTGATCCAAGCCCATCTCACCAGGGTGGTTCTTGCCGGCACCTTCCTTCCAGCAGGGTCTTCCTGGGCACACCGAAATACAGCAAGGTGTTATCCCAGCCCCTGGGGTTACACACCCCTGCGCCTGCCTGATCTATCAAGATCAAAGGGTTTGAGTAGAGCCACATGTGGGCTTTCCCCCTTCTCAGGCATTTTACTCCCCAGTAACAAGCCAAACGCGTGGTGAATTTTTTCTTGGGCACTTTGATATTTTTTTATTTTCCTCCCCTTCCTCTCTCAAAAACATAAAAAGGCAGGAAAAAAAAAATTAGTTACAAACATGCTTCTTCTGAAAGTGGGCCAGTGAGATCTGTGAACTTGAGCTTCCAGATTTCAAAGCTGCTTAATTTAATTCTTCTCCTTTCTTTTCAGCCTCCAGATTTAGATGTGGTTTTTATTTGCTATCGAAAGCTTTATCTGGGAGAAATTACACCTTTTTTTTCTTTTTTTTTAAATCCCTTTAAACGTATCGTATAAGTTTCCAGAGCCCTATAAATATAAGCAGCTCACCCCTGGGGACCACAGGCTCAGCTCCGCAGCCTTCACCCGGGCTGGGCTGACTTGAATGAGGACAGGGTCCCCTTCGTGGGGTCAGCCTGATGGAGCACTCATCCTTTTCCAGTTTCAGCATCACACACGTGCTCTGGGGCTGAGCTGGCCTCACTGGATTTACTGAGACACCCTTCTCCCCAGCCACCCTTTCCACCCCACACGGCTCCTTCCGTCCTGCTTGGCGTGCCACAGCTGCAAGCGTGGGGTCCTCTCCTGGTGTTCTCCTCCTCCTTCTCCTCCATAGAGCTGTTTTTCTTCTACCTATCCCTGTTTTTCCTTGCTTTTCCTCCTCTTATCCTTGGCTGTAACCACACCTGAGTTTCCGGGGAGGGGGCTGGCTTCACCCTGGAGCTGTAGTTTCCCCGGCGTGCATGCACTGAGCCCCCCCGCCACCACCTGAGCGTTGCACCACCGCAGTGACATTTCTGTGACACAGGCTTTATTCCTGAGTGGGACACCTGGATGGGGACTCCTGCCACCGCCTCGAGTTGGTTGCAAGCATCTAGAGCTTAAAAAGCCCCTTCCTTTAAGGCAATGCTGCAGTTGCCTTTGTGAGGGAGCCAGAGTGGAGCTGGGACATCCTCCGGGCAGCGCTGAGATTTGGGACTTCTACCCCTGAGTGGGACTGTGGGGAGGGGTGTAGGAGCCCCCTGCGTTATTGGAGTGGAGGAGATATGTTTGGGGAGCAGCTTGCTCGGTGCTCAAGGCATTGGAGCCCTGCAGGAGATGGGGGAGAGGTGCCTGGTACCCTCCTGGTACCTTCTTCCCATGTTGGGGGGCTTCAGAGGTGCCCTGCTGGAATGGCCATCCCTGAGAGCTGCTAACACCCCTGCTTCCTTGCTTGTTCCTCCTGCCAAAGCTGTGGCAGCGAAGGTGAGAAACGCAAGCTCTGTGCTGGAGAGGCTGATGCTAGTTCCTACCTCTTAATCAGCACCTTCAGGAGAAAGCCAAGGTTGAAGAAGACTTTTTCCTGGGGCATCTAGAGATCTGTGGATGGATGCGTGTGTGGGGGAGCGCTGGCAGTTGAGGGGCTCCTGGTGCCCTGCTGTCCTCAGGCGGCGTGGCCCGGGGATGGTGGGGGGGTGGGATGCAGGCAGGGGGTCCCGGGGTGACGGCGGTGCCAGACGGGTTTGTGCCTTGCAGGGAGAAGTGGTGCCACATGACACAGGAGGAACGTGATGACAGCCTCCGCTTCAATGAGAACATCACCTTCGGGCAGCTGGGGTGAGCAGGGCGAGGGGAATGTCCCTCCTGCCGCTGGGTTCTGCGGTGTGTCCTCCCCAGCTCTGGGTGGGATGCTTTAGAGATGTTCCCCCACTGGGGACATCCCTCGTGATGCAGAGGATGCTCTATACTTCTCCCTGGGACCTGCTCCTGCCCCTTACGTTGCAAATCTGGGCACCACAGGGACCTAGAACTGCTCTGGGAGCTGAGCACCATCCCAGTGCCCAGTACAAGGAGCTGTGGAGAGGAAGAGGAAGGTTGGGAGGGAGAAAGGGCAGCCTGGCTCTTCCCTCACCAAGAGCATCTCTGTCTTTTCCTCAGCACCTTCATTCATAACATGCTGGCCTTCGGCCTGAACAAGAAGCTCTGCAGCGACTTCCTGAAGAAGCAGGCGACCATCGGCAATTTGGATGAAGGTAGGGACAAGCCCGGGGGATGCACACCCCCTTGGTGGTGTCCCAGAGGGATGGAGCCCACCTGCCTGTCTGGGATGCTTCAGCACCCTCCCAGCACCCTTTTCTCTCTCCTCCACAGAGCAATACAAGCTGCTCAGTGACCACATCGAGCAGATGGCCACCGAATAGCCACCTGGCCGGCACGTTGCGGCAGAGAGACGGTGGCCAGAGCGGGTCAGAGGGGAGAGAAACCCACCTCCGGGGCTACCTGGAACTGAAGCTGGGCTACTTTAAAAAAAAATCATACACACAAGCTGCAATAAAACCTGCATGATCGTCCACCAAACTTTAGAGCTGCGTCAGGGCAGCCTGTAGAAATAGGAGCCAAACAGCTCCTCCTCCCTTGCCAGACCCTCCTGCATCTATTTTCAGAGTAGACAGTCCCAAAAGTGTATTTTGTCAGTTAAAAAGAAACCTAGAAACAAAACACAAGACAAAAGCAAAAAGAGAGTGACTGCTGCAGCCCCCAGGTGTGTTTAATGAGAGCTGGATCGCAGTGTCTCCAGCCCCCCCTGTGAAATGCTGCCTGGGCTTTTTGGTGTTTCATGGCACGATGGCGGTGGGTGCAGAGCTCCCACGTGTGTTTGCTGCTCAGTGCCTTTCCGAGGCTGCTGTGGATGGTGGTAAATCCGGAGGAATCCAAGGCTGAGAGCCTCCCGCTGCCTTTCCCCGCTGGCATCTGCTGGGCAAGAAGCTGGAGCTGGAGCAGGGACTCAGGAGGTGATGGCAGGGACCTCATCCAGCCACCGAGGGAAGCCCCCGATGGGGGAGAGCAGCTGGCTCTGCCTCCAGTTTGACCCATCTCCCTCCATAGTGAGGCAGGGGGTGTTTGCAGCTCGTGGGTTTGTCCTGGCAATGCAGGAGGTGGCTGCTGAGGATGGCGATGGGATGAGGCTCTGAGTCAGTCCATCAGCAGGTTGTGTTGTGTGTCCAGGGATGTCACCACCAGCTGGGGACGTGGGCCACGAGGGGGCTTGCTGGGAGCAGAGCTGGGGCTGGCAAAGTGCTGCTGCCTTCCTTGGTATAAGGCTCTTTGGGAGCTGGAAGGAAACCCTGCCCTTGGGAAACCTTCCCTGCCCTGCCTGTGTGTGGTTTTGTACCTCTGGGCAGAGACAGAACACAGCTTGCTCCGTGTCATGAGCCTGGATCAGCAGGAAAAAAAGCCATGGCCTTGGGCAGGATCACTGGGAGAGGAGGAACATGTGAAAGTGGCTTGGGAGGAGGTGAAAAAGCAGCAGGGAAGGCAGATTCCCCCTGTGCCCTCTCCCTGCTGCATCGTCAGTGGCTGCCGTGGGCTTGTGGCTTTTTCTAAAGCCTCCTGGCTTCCCACAGCAGCTGTGGAATTAGATTAATTGCTCTCCTTCCCTGGGCTGCACCTCGCTGCCCTTTCCTTCCCTGGCCCCTTCGCTCCAGCTGATCATCAATCAAACCTGAAATAGCCCTGTCTTAAGTACTTCTCCTGTTCTGCTCGAGTGGTGGCAGCTACCCCTGCTGCAGTGTAGCTGGTTTTTCCCTGCGGACCTCGGCACAGCGTTTGCAAAGAGGCTGGGGACACGGGGACATCGCTGCTCCCCTCCATCCCTGCTCTGAAGGGACCTGGTCAGGACATGGGGACAGAAAACCTCAGCCCTGTGAAACTAAGGGTCCATCGCTCGGCCTCACCCCAAAATACACTGTCCAGGTTTTAAGGGACCATCAGTCCATTTTTCCCCGTGCTGTCAGCTGGATCCCATAAGATAAACAACATAACAGGTTTTTTTGGGGTTGTTTTTTTATTTTTTTCCATGTAGCTCTAAGGTTCTGGTGTCATTTCCTAGCACCAAAGTGATGCTTTTGCTTAAACTGGGCTTCTCTTGTTGCTGGGGCTGGGACTCTGCTCCATGTTGGGTCTTGTAGGAAGGATGGATCCTACAGTGGCTTTCCCTTGTCCATTCCCAAACCTGGGAGAAAGGTCTTCATCGCACTTTGTGCACGTTAGTCCCCTCCGGCAACCCCTCTCCCCGATGAAGACCTTACAGGTGGAAAGGATCTGCTGGAGCATGAGCATCAAGCAGCTCAGCACCAAGCCCTGCATCCTGGAGCATCCCTTGGTTAGTCTCCACTCGGATCTTTCCCGAATCCTGCTTTGTTTCCTTGTTTTTTCTTTTTTTGGTTTTTTTTTTCCCAACATGAAAAAAAAGTTTAGCGGTATTCCGGCAACCCCTCTCCCCGATGAAGACCTTACAGGTGGAAAGGATCTGCTGGAGCATGAGCATCAAGCAGCTCAGCACCAAGCCCTGCATCCTGGAGCATCCCTTGGTTAGTCTCCACTCGGATCTTTCCTGAATCCTGCTTTGTTTCCTTGTTTTTTTCTTTTTTTTTTTTTCCAACATGAAAAAAAAAGTTTAGCAGTAAAATATATATTATTTGCATGTGTATTTTTCTAAAAAAAAAATAAAAATAAAATTAATTAAAATAAAATAATGTCCATAAAACCTTTCCAGTTGGGACTGCGGGAAGGATGGGGTGAGAGAGAGATTGGAATAAATTGTCTTAAAAATTACTTTCTTGCTCAGCCGCTGTCGCGTGTTTTAATCAGATGGATCTTCCCCTCCTGTTCGGCCTCCATGGTCCCTGGTGCCTTTCCCCAGCTCAGCATCCCCTTTGGATGACCTACTTTTTAAATAAGGAAAAATTGATGCACCTTTTAAAGAAACGTTAAGCGTTTGCCCCGCAGCCAGCCAGGCACACGAAGGAGATGTAATTCTGATTTTCTTTTCCCCTGTGCGCTCGATCTCTGCCAGTCACTGCTGATCCGACCACGGAGCTGGGATCCTGCTCTGGCCTCGGGACATTTGATTTCAGTGTATTTAAAAATCAATTACTCACTATTATCTTATTAAAAAAAGATGTTCCCTTAGATTAATGGGCTGTGAGTGTCATCCTCCACCCCGGCTTCAGAGACAACGTCCCCTCAGGTCGCCATATGGCCAAGCTGAGCCCTGCAGTGCTGCTTTCTCTCTCCATAGCCCAGGGGCAGGGTTTCACAGCCATGTTTCTTTAAGGAAGGAGCTGCCCTGCTCCTTCATTTTTTTAATTACCCTCCTTGGAGCACTCCACAGGCTCTCCATTAGAGGAAGGAAGCCCACCAGCCCATGCTTGGATGTCTTCTCTGGGGTTTTACATGGGTGTGGGCTGACCAGCTATGGAAAACCAGATGCCACAAGCCCTGGGAGTGCTTTTGTTCCCTCCCTGGATGAATTACTTATCACCTCGCTGTGCCCGATAAGCTTGTGTGTATAAGAAAGGAGGTGCTTTTTGGTCAGGAATTTGCTCAGCACCGAGTGCCCTTTGCAGCGGGTGCTGATTTTGGTGGCTGGGTGCAGCCTGCACTGGCAGAATGGTATAGAGAGGCTACAGGGGTACCACGCACAGCAAGAAGGTGTGACACCCACTTAATCCTAAGCCAGGAGGTCTGGTAGCCTTGTCCTGCTCTTTGGGTGGTGGTCGTTAAGCTCGTTTAGCTTTTAATGTGTGAGAAATGTGGTGCATCAGGCGAGGCGAGGGACAGCTGAGGGGTGGTACCCTACTCAGGGAGTGAAAATCACCCTCATTTTAAATCCCTGAAGGTGAGTTAGACCAGGTGTGATTTGGGTAACTGCAGCCTCTTGACTCCTGGAGAAGACCCTGGCAAAGGTAGGAGAAGCACTGGAGAAGGAGGTAAGGGGCTGTACATCTTGGGGGCAGCCTGTCTCACCATCCCTCCCTCCCTGTGGTGTATTAATTACACCCTCTATGCTACAGCTTTAGGAAAGCTGATACAGTTCTTGAGTGATGCCACCCATCCATTAAGCCCAGGGGTTAGCGGTGGCCTGGTGGCTGCTCCAGCTCTGATCCTTCAAGCTTGAGTGCAGCCGGCGGCTCTCAGCCCCCTCTCCCTCCCTCCAGGGATAAAAAGGACGTTTGCTTGCTGGGCTCTGGGGGTTTTATTGCGTCTCTATTAAAGCTGTTAAAAATCTTTCCATTGTAGTGGTGTCTGGGAGTGATAAGTATTCATAACAGAGGGGATTCAAGATGGGCTTGGTTGTAAAAACACCTCTAAGCTGGCTGGATTTATGGCTGTTAAATCATCCCTTTTCTCATCTGTCACAGCCTTTTCAGATGTTCATCACTGAACAACAGCGAAGTCGGGGCCATAATTTGTGTCGCAGTGTGCGGAGCAAGAGGGAGGGGAGTCCTCTCCATCAGTAACTAGCTCATGATTTATGGGGACCGTGCTTACTCTGTTTTACTTTTTTTTTTTGATTTTATATTGAGAAGGAGAGACTTTGCCTCTCGTTAGCTGCTCTCGTCCGCACACTGCTGCCAGCTTGCTCGGCCGGCTGGTGCCAGGCAAGTCCTGGTGGATTTAGAGCCGTGCTGGAAAGTTTGACAGCAATGTTTGGGGAATTTGGAGCTTGGTCCTTGCCTGCAGCGGGCTCCGCAATGCGGGGCTGCACCTCTCTCCACACTCAGGCTCTGCTTTGGGACTGCATCTCCCCATCCTTCCTTTGCTTTGGGGTGAAATATGGGAAAATTACCCCCCACAGCAGCCTGTAAAGAGCTTGGGTTTAGGCAGCAGTGTCTCGGGAGGTGGCAAGATCTCCTGGTCTTGCAGCAGCAGCATAAAACTCAATGGGTGCTTTGCCAAGGCAGTGTTACTGGAGATGCTGGCTCCTTCGCTGCCGGAGCTGCTCGCCTTCCCTTTCCATTGCTTCTCAAAACAGACAGCAGGAAAATCTTATGGGGGCAAATCTTCTGGCTTTCTCCAGGTGCTGGCAATCCTCCCTCCCTCACGGTGTGACCAAAGGGAAGCTGCCAAGCGCTGGGTGCTGTTTCACCAGGGGCCAGCATCCCTCAGGGATGCTGGCAGCTATGGTACCCGCACAGGGGGACCCCAAAACATCTGGCCCAGAGGCTGTTTTGTGGTGTGTCCCCCTCCACACACCTTCCCCTTTCTGCCAGGTGCCCCGGTAACCGGTTTCGTAGCCCCATCAAGCGTCTGGCGAGTGAACTGCATCTCTGGCTCCCAGCTCTCTGGCCCCCGGGGCAGGAGGCGCTTGGCCCCGTTACCGCCAACCGGGCGGCCGGTGGTGCCTTCAAAGCCGGGATGTGGCCGGGAAAAATTCCCCGGCAGATGTGGTCCCATCCGCTCTCCCCCTGGAAAACCCAATGGTGCGAAGGGGGGGTTTCTGGGCAGTGGGTTTGCTGCTGGGGGACCCCAGCCATCACCCCACTGTGTCCCCCTGGCACCCGGCTGCATTGCCACAGGGTGTGTGGGTGGTGGTGGATAAATGGTGAAGGGGAGTGTGAAAAAAAGCTGCTTGTGGGGATACTGGGGGGGATACACGCCGCCCAAGGTGGGGGTTTGGGTTTTGCAGGAGAGCCAGAGAAGCAGTGTGCTACCCTTAGCTGGCTGCAGCATCCCCCTCTTTAGATTCTCTGATGTCCAATATGGGGCGTCTCAGCCTTACCTCAGTGCTTTGGGGCTTTCTCCACTAAATGCTGCTGAATTCCCTAGGAAGTGTAGGAAGGAGACCTGTTGAAATCCCCTCATTCCTCCCTCCAGACAGGGAGCGTTTTCAGGACATGTTTCCTCTTGTTCTATGGTAAGTGACTAAGAAAACCCAGGGGACTCCTCCGTGTCCTTCCACTGGAATGGGGGAGAGGATGTTTAGCTTTTAAGTCTCTAAACTTACAGAGATTTCCCCCATGAAAGCGTTTGATTTTATCCTTCTCTGAGCAATTTATAATTCCTAATGGAAGATTCCCATGGAGAAACACGACTTTGATTTTTAATGCCCCCCTCCCTCCCCCACCTCCTCTGCCTTCCAGGAGCTTGAACTTCCCAAATCTGTTTTCCAGCAGCACGAGGATGCTGCTGGGAAGAGATGTGCTGTGGCTCCTTTTTCAGAAGGGCTCGAAGGCAAGGCTGAGTCACCACCAGAAGGGACAGAGCTGCAGATAGGGCCCTGGATGGTAACGAAACACATCTGTCCTCTGCGGCCACATCCCAGATGTGAGTCACATCCTCTTGCTCTGCACTTTGAACCTGAGACACTGTGTTGGAGCAAGGTCACTGCAGCTCCTTGGCCGGGGGGAGGAGGCACATGGTGGTGTCTTGGGCAAGTTATTTTCACTGGGCTTTCAACTGAGCACTGATTTTTTCTTTTTCACTGCTGGTTCCCCGAAGGGCAAGGAGCTCAGCTGTGATCAGTCTTTGCCATGGGCTCAGCCTGACTTGCCCCTCCGAGAGCAGAGTAGGGATGTGCAGCTCTCTAAAGGTTGGATAAGCTGGAAAATCCCTGTCCCTTCCTGCCAGCGTGTTTTCTCACCCCAGCAGATCCCTCTGGAGCTGGCTGAGTACAATGCTTGAGGATGCTTTCTTGGTGGGAAGGTTGCAGTGTGGTTGAGCCCACAAGGCAGTTCCCCTCTCTCCCCCCACCAGCAGCATGGCTGGTGCAGCAAATCTCTGTGCCATGCACTGAGGAATTTTCTAAGCCAAGCATTAGCCCAGTGGGTCCTTCTGGGGCTTGTTTGTGGGTCCACAGGTGCCACTGAGAATAAGGAGGACATGGGATGGCTGCCGAGCATCAACGATGCACGTCCTCTTGGGCAAAACAGAGCATCAGCTACGGCACTGTTTCTCCCGGTGCTATTTCTGACAGAGCTGCCAAAGCTGTTTGCAGGTTTATTCCAGCCCTGGGGCTTTTCCATGCCTTGTGGTTTCCCACAAGTCCTGGGGAGGAGGATGCACCCCGAGTCTGGCTGAGCAGGCTGGCCGCGGGGGGTGGAGCAGGTTCCAGAGCCCCCACCAGCAAGAAATCCCATCCTGATCCTGGGAAGCTCTTGTAAAGGCCCAAAGCGTGTGTCCTGGCTGGGAAAGTGGAGATTGAAGGGTGATTTTCCTCTTACAAAGAGGGTGGAGGGATGTGTTTTCTCCTTGCAGCACACCGTGTGTAGCCGGCAACACACCGTGAGGGTGGCCGATCTGCTCAGCTGCAGCCCCAGGCTTGTGTTTCATGAGCCTTTTCTGCATTTCCCCCACGAAACAGGACATTTTTGGCTGCAACCACGGGACAGAAACCACAGGGAGGGTCAGGTGGGACCAGGGCTTCTTGTGTCACCTGGCCACAAGGGCACCTTCTCCAGCTTTTAGCAATTAGAGCCCTGGGGATAGGGCTTCCAGGGTGTGAGAAGCCCTACAAATTAGAAACCGAGGGATGTGGCACAATAAAAAAAAGAAAAGATTGAGGTTCCCGTGGGGTTAGTGTGGGGCTGGCAGCCAGCAAAGCCGCTTCCTCGCTGAAAGGAGGCAAAATTGAGCAGTTTTCCTTGGCTGGCCTCTCCTGCTGCTGCATGTGCCGCTTCCAGGCAGGGTGCTTCGACAGGGCAGGGGACAGGAGGGACAAGCGGGGCCACTGCTCACTGCCTGCAGGCTCCTGGCTTTGCTGTCACTCAGACAGGGCTGGAAATGGGTCTGGAATGACCCATTTCAGGGTGGTTGCTTCTGCCTGTGGGTTGTAGCATCCAGCTCCTCCTGGTCCCCGTGGAGGGGATGCGTGGAGAGGAGCCGGTCCCTGTAGCAGGCAAGGAAAAGGATGGTGAAACATGCTTAGCTGGGAGGCCAAGTTTCCCAAGATGGCACTGTGGTGTTTTTTTATAAGCTGTCACTGCCAGCAGAAGGAGGGGGGGGGGGGTTGAAAAAAAGAAAGCTCCTGAATAACGTGCGCCTGGTGCAACTGCGCAGGGCAAATATTTGACGTGCTGAATAAATGAGCAGGAGGGAGAACGTCAGGCTCTTGCACCGGGGAGCTCTGACTCATGTTCCCGCAGCGAGCAGCACTTCAGACACCTTCCCTGCAGGCAGCTGCCAAATGTCCCCGTCCCCAGAGTGTGGCACGCAGAGGCGAGCGTGCCCACACCTCCGCTCCCAGCCGGGGACCCTGGCACAGCCCTGCCACCTGGGCTGCAATTAACAGCCCAGGGTGATGGAGAGGCAGCAGCAAGGTGGGGTGTCCAGGAGGGTGTTTCTGGGTTGCACCCACTAGTGTAGCCCCCCCCCTCCATTTCTTAGGGATGCTGAGCTCTGATCCACTCATCTCCCAGCCTTAGGATGCTCTTTGTGAACCAACATCCTGGAGATGCTGCAGCCTCCTTGCTGTCTGCACGGTGGGCTTCACCTCCTGGCCCTGGCTCGGGCTTCAGGTAGAAATATTGGGCAATTCCCCTCCTCCCCACACGCTTTTTAAGCCTGTTCTCCAGCAGCAGCTCTTTTCTGGCCGCTTACTCGTGATTGCTCGGGTGGAAAGCTCGTTGGTGCAGCAAGAGCCAGCGTTTCAGCAGAACGCTGTGGTTTTTCTGCCCGTCCCATTGCAGCTGCGAGGGGTTGGGGGGGGAGAAGAGCGGAAGATCTCTGCTGAGCTCTCCTTTCCCCTCAGAGCAGCTTTTGTGCACGGGAGGGGACGACCTGCAATTCAATCTCCAGCACAAAACCCTCCAGCTTTGGGTACAATACTGCCTGTGTCCTCCTCCCGCTGCAGACGAGCCATCCCGGGTGGCTGCGGCAGGGACAGGCTGTCCCAGCCTCCTGCTCACGCTGGTGGCACTGCCTGCCTGGAGGGACAGCTTGTGCCTCCGAGGACAGAAAGTATTTTGCGATGTGCTTTGGTTTTTTTTTTTTTTTTTTTTTTTTTTTTTTGCAGCGTGCGTGTGACTGTGAAACATTCTCCCCCGCCGACTACGTCCTGAGGTTTGTGGATATGAAAAGTCCACATGTCTCTTTCTTCTTTTTAATTGCTATAATTTGTCTGTCTCTTACCCCGTGGTCAGGAGCAAGGCTTGGCTTTGAGCTCCCTCGGTGGATTTATTTTGGTTTTGATGCTGTGTGAAAAAAAAAAAAAAAAAACAAACCCAAAAACCCCAACCCCTTGTGTTGTGCCCTGTACGTGCATCTCGCACGCGGGTAATTTTGCTCGCTGGAGTAATTTCCTTGCCCCCAGTGGGACTTCTCCTTGTGAATAAAGCTATGTGGGATCAGAGTCTAAAAACCACAGCCTGGGAAATTTATGCAGAGGAGGGAAGGAGGGAGATTGTTCCTAGCGGGCGAGCAGCGGGGCTGATTGCTGTTCTCATTGCAGGCGGAGGGCTGGGCTGGTGCTAATTAGCAGGCGGCTGGATGGAGGGCAGAGTGTGATAGCTCACAAATTGCCTGGGAGCAGAGGTTGATGCCTCCTGCCCTGGACACCGGGGTGGCGGGTGCCCAGGGGGGCTGGCAGCGCTTCCCTGTGCCGGTGCCAGGCGTGGGATGCTCGGTCAGGGCTCGGTCTGGGCTCCTGCCCCAACCTTCCAGCATCCTGGAGCCTGTGATGCTTTTTTCTCTATGGGGTAGGAAGAGGAGCCCGGCCATAAGCTGGCTGTTCTGCTTGCCCTGTGACTGGGATGGAGGGAGGGGGTAAGGCTGCTGTGAAGAGAAGGGTTTGAGCAAAAGGTGTAAGATCAAAAGAGGAGATAATTGAGGAGAACACTCTCTGCTTGGAAGAGTCTGGAAGCTAGAGTATCCAGGGCAGGAAAAAGTAAAGGTTGATGGTTTTTGCCTGGGGCACGGGGAGAGTGCCAGGCACTCTCTGAGCCCTGAGCTGAGAGCAGAGGGCATGAAGCAGCACTGACCTGGGGAAGGGACTGGGGTGCAGTGGGACACATCCCCTGGTCCTACTCCCCCAGCCACAGGCGATGCCCCCTCATCGTGGGGGATCTTCCCAAGAGCTGCTCCCCCCCTCCATGACAGCACCCATCCCTGGGGATGGGGGACCCACACTCCCTGGCACTGGGGAGCAGCTTGATGCCCCTCCAGAGCCCGTTGGCACTCGCTGCCTCTGAGCAAGCGAGCTGTGTGTCCCCAAACAGGGCCAGGCAGCAGCCCCGGGGGACAGCCCTGCCAGCATCACCACCCCAGGTGGCCTTGTTTTGCTCGGCACAGGCGGATGGGAGCCACCATCTTCCGAGCGAAGAGCGTTTTTAATCTCCTGCTCCCGCTCCGTGCAATTAACTTGATTCCCTCCCCTCGTTTCCTGCAGAGGTTTAATTAAAATGCATTGTTCGCCTCGCCAATTATTTGCTCTGTCCCCCGGATAACCTCTGTGCAGCGGCTGGGTTGTTGGGGCTTTTTTTTTTTTTTTTTTGTTTTTCCTCTTTATTTCTCCTACCCTCCCCTGTTTCTTCCCCCACCCCACCTTCTCCTTGTTGTTATTGAGATTTGTCTCTACTTCCCCTCCCCTCCTTGGGCATCTCCTGCGGCGTTTACCTGCCCGGGATGGGGGATGTATGGGAAGCACGGCAAGCCCTGCACGCACAAGGAGGGGGGCACAGCATCCCCACAGCACCAGAGGGAGTGGGGAAAGGAGGGGGGGAACAGGCACATGGAGCTCCATGCCCCCGAGCAGCTGAAACAACAAGACCTTGTTGACTCGCCTTTGAGTTCCCCGGCACTCGGCAGCTGCTGCTCCAGCAGGTGATAATTGAAACCGGGAGCCAACCTGGATGGCGTCAGGGGTTGAGATGTAGTTCAGGCTTTATCCCCCCCTCCTCTCCCTCCTCCCCGCTGCGACAATGCCACTGCTGTCGCCGGGGGGGGAGCTCTGCAAGGTGGACCCCAAGGGTGGGTGATGCTGGGCTGTGGTCCCCGAGGAGAGGGGCGGTGGGAGCAGGAGCCCCGGCGGCGACGGCAGCACCGCAAGGTCATACCTCGAGGAGCGATTTCGGATGAAGGGGAGTTCAGCGCTTTCTAAAAATAGCCCCGTGTCAGGGACTGAAATAACAAGCTGCTGCTCTCCACCAGCGCTGGGCTTGAACCCGGGCCAAGGCAGCTGCTGCCGGGCCGGCGGCGGCCCCTCGGTGTGCTGCGCAGCTGGCCGTGGCGGCGGGGGGGAGCCCCCCGGTAGTCCTAACCCCCTCCTATCACCAGCAAGGGCTGGGGGTGAGCGTGGGATGCAGGATGGCTTCGAGAGGTGCTGATGGTCAGCCCTAAAGTGCCATATGGGAGCCTGGAGGAAGGGCAGGCTCTTTGAAAGGTCTCCTGGGAGAAGGGGGGGTTGTCCCCCCCCTACCTCCAGCTAGAGCCAGGCTTTTGGAGAGCGAGGCATGGCTACGTGGTTCCCTCTTTCCAAATGGGTCTGGTTTGGAGAGTAGGAGCCATGCCTTGTTGGAAGTCGCCAAGCTTGGGGGGCATCTGTGGGTCATTCAGGTCATCTCCTCCTGCGAGGTCTCGCTAACGCCTCCCCAGAGGCTCCTCTCCCAGCAGCATTTCCTCTCTTGCCTTTCACAGATCCCACTCCAGTTCTTGGTTTTACTTGCAGGGGCTCTGGCAAATGTCATCTTCGTGGAGGTCCCACGAACTGGGATTTACTGACTCACTGGTTTCAAGGTACAGAGCTGGGCTCAGGGTGTGTTTCATCAGGCTCCGTGCAGCTCCAGGCTGCAAACTCTGTCCCCGTCCCCCTGGGGGCTCCCTGGCATGGCAGCTTGGGGGGGATATTTGGAGTATTCACATCTTAAATGCCCAGGATATTTGGGGTTTCACATACCAAATCCCAGGGGATGGGGTTTGCTGTGTCCTGGTCTGTGATGAGGTGCTGGGAGGTCCATCCTGTGGGAGCCAGCAGAGGAGGTGGTTTTGCACCTTGGGAGCAGTCAGAGAGGAGCCCAAGCTCTCTGTGCTGCAGCCCCAGGACAAGGTGCTTCCAAGCCCCCACCTCCTGTGCCTCCTCTGTCTTCCCTGAGAGCAGGAGAGGATGGGGAAAGGCAGAGGACAAACCCAAATCTGTCCCTGCTATGAAGCACATCATCACCCCCAGCCTGGCTCCAGCTGGGTACCGCGGTGGCACTGCCCACCTGCATGGGGATGGCCAAAACCCCTGCCTGCTTCGATTTCAGGCTCAGGACCTGCTGCACATCACCGTCACCCAGTCAACAGCCTCCATCTTCCTGATGGGCTGGGAGAAGCCTGAATGATGTGAGTGAGTGATCCCATCAGCTCCTGGGCACCTTGTGAGACCCCCCCAGCATGCTATTGCCTCGGTCCTGTAAATACACACACTCAGAGGATGGCAGAGGAGCCGTTCCCCTGTGGAGGACAGGATTGTACCTTCTGCTCGAGGTCGTGTGGTGGCTGCCGGAGCTAATTACTGCTCGGAGACGAGCCTCAGCCCCGGGGTAGTTCTGGGAAATCAGCGCCGGTTCGGTGCTTCATCCTGAGACCAAGAGATTAACTTCAGCTTCACGCTCTGCCGACGGCCAGGGAGATGCTCAAGGATGGAGCAAATTGAACCCAGCGTGGTGTTTCCTCCGTGGGAGACCTTCCTCCGGCAGAGCCAGGAGAACCGTCCTGAGCACCGGCGAGCGGGGCCAAATCTGGACTCGCTGGAGACTGGACCTGCTGCCACAGTGGCTCGTGGTCCTGCTGCTCCTGAAGGTGATGGGGAGCTGTGGCTGTCGCTGTTAATCAATAAGCAGCTCCTGTGGCCAGCTGGAAGGTTTCTCTTTGCACTTGCAATTGCCTCCTCCAGAGCACCGTGCTCCCATGCTGTGCTTGCCCCACAGTGCCCAGCTCTGCTGTGAAAGCTGGATGAAATTTTGGTGCAGGTGAGCCCTGGCCCATGGGTTGGGGATGCACAGCAGGGAGGATGGGAGGAAGAAACCAGGAATGGTGCTGGGCTGGTGGGGGAGAGGGCTCAGTGAGGATGCTGAGTGGTGAGATGGAGGAGGGAGGAAGGCCAAGATGTGTTTTCATGCTCCTTGGGGCGATTTTGGGAGGTAACGTTGCTGTTCCTGCAGGTGGCAGGTTCTGTTGGCATCTAGAAGGGTTCAGCCTTTCATGGATCTCTGCTCCTTGAGGTTTCAGTGTAGTGACCTGGTTGAATCTCAAAGAGCTGTCCCTGACAGATATGGGTTGAAATTACTCTTAAACAGCGCAGGGATGAGCTGCTCTTGAGGGTCCAGGGTGAGCTGGTGTCCATCCTGGGGCATTCGCTTGGCACTGCATTTGAGCCCAGCTCTCCTCTTTTTCTACCTGCCTTTCCAAGTCCACTGATGAAACCTGTAGCAGTTTCCAGTCTAATTGCAGCCCCGGAGCAGGAAACCCCAGCCTTGCAAGGAAGTTAAATCCTTTTTCATCCCTCTGGAAGAGGGTGCAACAATAGCTTGGGGACCACAGCCCTACTCCATGCATCCTCCTGGCAGCCTTTGAGGGAAGGGTCCAAACCTACCCCATGCTCCAGTTTAAAGCCTGGCCTTGAGTTAAACTTTGTCACCTCCCCAGCCAGACATACTGGGTTGATTTTTGGGGAGAGAAGGTCCAAGCTCCAGGTCACAAGCTGTTGGCATTGAAGTCAGACCAAGCACAAATGTGTTCCTTGTGGTCCTCCATGGTCTGGTGGGGACATGGCTGGCTCTGCCCCCACCCAGCCAAGCAGGAGACGGTCTTTCCTGGGACAGTGTGTGCTTCTGAGTGCCCCCCGTTTTGTTTTGTTGTTGGTTGTGGCTTTTTTAGGCTTAAAATCCATATGCCTGGCTGTTACTGCATTTATATGTATGTGCTTTATAATTGAAAACTCTCAGTTGTGTGCTTCTCCCATGCAAAGCGAAGGCTTCAAAGCAGCAGGTGGAAATTGAGCCGATATCTCTGCTGCCGAAGTGAAAATTTGAATGAAAATTTAATTTTTCCTCTGCAAAGCAGGGAACTGGGTTCCCAGGGCCCTGGTCAAAAGCCTGCCGTGACCTTGCCTTGCAGGGGCTGCAAGGCCATGGAAACAAGCCCTGGCTCTGCCCCAGGCATGCAGAGATATGGACAATGTGGTGAAGGAGAAGGTCTTTCTGGAGCATGTCTTGGCCCTGGTGTTTCAGATGATGTATAATGGCAATGCTATTTCCTGGTGGGTTTCTGGGTTGGTAAGAGGGGGCTGAGCATTGCCCAGGCTTTGAGAATGGCCCGTGAGGCTTCGTCCCCTCCTGCAAGAAGGCTCAGCAGCCTCAGCGCAAGGTTGATGGTGTTGAGTTGATGGTACTCCATAATCATCAAGGTTTTGCTGCTTCCAGATATCCAGGAGTACTTCAGCTAGGTGTTTTTCTGTGGCATTGAGATGTCTTTGATCCTCCTCAGCACGCTGCTTCTCACAGACATCAACCTGGTGGTCCAGCACATCATGACGACGGCATCGCCATTGTGCTGAAGGTAAAACATTGCCATGAACATCCACTCCTGGGCTCAGGGCTTTTGGGCACCCACCCAAAAGCATTCAGGGGTTGGAAAGGGCTGGCTCCACCACTGAAGATGTGGGGCAGGAGCTCCCCATCCCCCTGCCCTCACCTGGGGACCCCTTGGTGGGGCAGCCAGGAGGAACAGCAGGCACGGAGGGAAGCGAGGAGAAGAAACCTGGCTGTGAAACCACCGGTGGAGAGATGCTGTGTGAGCTGGAGCTCTGTCAATGCCGGCTGTGCGAAGGAGGAGTGTCCCCCACAAAAGGGGCTGGGGGCTTTGAGGAGGGGGGGCGCGTGGCCCTGGGGGAGCATTTTCTCGCATCCCCACGTGGATTTGATTTCTCAGCCCGCGGATTCCTTTCCACTGAGCGAAGCCGGAGCCGCCTGCGTGAAGGAGCCCGCAGCAGGCGGGTTCCTCTCCTTATTTTTGTTTATTTTTAATTGAAAGACAAAAGGCCGCGTGCCGGAGGGAGCCCGCCTTTCCCGGGGTGCCTTTGTCTTCCAACCTCTTGGTGGGAAGAGGGAGAAAGACGTGAAGGCAACGGGGGCGAGCCCTGGGGCCACTGACCACCACCCCATCCTTGGGGCCACTGTGTCCCCCCCCTTCCACCCCCCGTTCCCATGGGGAGGACCAGACCCCACCGAGCACCAGCTGCCCCTTTTCTGGGGAACCTTGAGCTGGGGGCGAAGGGGGAGCAGCTGCGGGGCGCAGGGTTACGCCGCAGGCAGGTGTGCCCTATCGCTTGTGCTCTCCTGGGCTTTTTTTTTTCTTTCTTTTCTTTTTTTTTTTCTTTTTCCTAATCCCCTTCAAACAAAGGAAACGGGGCAGCTGCACCCGGCGGAGCATCCCGCAGCAGCCACCCCGGTTTGGGGCTTTGCAGGTGATTCCTGCCCCATCCCTTTGCCCCAAAACAAACCCTCTCACCGCCTTGAGGGGAGGGGATGGGAGAGGGGGGGGTTCCAGGCAGGTCAGGGTGTTTCCCCCCCCCAGGAGCAGGGATGTTTTTGGGAGCAGCCGCCAAGCTGAGGAAAACAGCCCACCCCCCCCTGGCGCCTGGGGCCGCCCAGCGAAGGGGTGGCTATTTATGGGCTGAAAACGGAAAAATTGTCCAACTGCCGAAATTGGCAGCGAATCCCCTGACTATAAGCAGCCACCAAGCCGAGGAAAACAGCCCCCCCCCCCCCCGGCGCCTGGGGCCGCCCAGCGAAGGGGTGGCTATTTATGGGCTGAAAACGGAAAAATTGTCCAACTGCCGAAATTGGCAGCGAATCCCATGACTATAATAAACAGCTTCCCGGCCAAGGTCCCTGGCTATTTTATCTCTGTTTTGGCTCGGAAAAATTTTTTTTTTTTTTTTCTTGTGATTTCCCCCCCCCCCCATTTTTTTTTTTTTCTGTTCCTTGGGGGCATTTAAAGACAAGAAACCCCCCCCCACCCCGAACCCAGGCTGGGTTCATTGCTCTCGTGGGTGTCTCTGGCTCCATGGAGGTGTTGGTGCCACCCATGGCACTTGAATCGCATTTTGGGGCGAATTCAAAGCTCATCCCTTACAGACCTGCAGGGCATTTGAACCCTCCAGATGAGCCTTGATATTTTAAAAATAAGTAAATAAAAATAACCAAACAAGCAGGAAAAAACCCAACACCCCAAGCCTCCAGAAAGAGTTTTCCTGGCTGTGGGACCAACTGAGGGGGCAGGAGGATGGATTCTCTGAGCAGCCCTTTCCTTCCCCATTTTCCCTGGGGGTGTGTGGGCTGCCAAAACCTGGTTTGTGACCCCCCCACGTTTCTGCCCTGCCCCTGGATGCCCCTCACCCCATTCTGTAGAAAGCTCACCAGCTGCAGCATCCTATTCCTGGGGGACACAAAGGCCACCAAGCCAGAGAAATCAGGTGTAAGTGGTGGGATCATGGTGGGGTGATGGCTCCAGCAGTGCAAGGGACCTGCAGCATCCTCATCCCCGGGCTCGCTGGAGGCTGGAGCAGCAGGGGTGAGTTATTAGGGGTTGAGACCCAGTTTTTGGGAGATCCCTCGCTCCGCACACGCGATGCAGCAGCCGTGGCGAGGGACCACCAGCACCCAAAGCTGGTGGGACTGGGGCAGCTCCCGGCGTGGGGCTCTGCTCTCAGCTGGAGTGGGAGGACGCAGTTCACAGCTTGTCACGGAGGGGATTTGGCAAAGGCTGCTCCCCTCTGTTTATTGATGTTTAAGCTAGGTTTACTCTCTTGGAATGACTTTTTTCCCCCCCCAGCTAATGGTTCCTGTCAGTTTTCCTGCAGCGCTACATGGTTTGCTCTCCAGCCCGGGGAGCGGGATAAGGTCCAGCTGTGTTTCACCTTACACCAAGCCCTCGAGGTGCTCCCAGGGGCAGAATCCCACCGGGCAAGCGTTAGGGTGGTCACACGGGCCAAAAGCGCTGGCGAAAGCCTGCAGAACAAACAGCCTATTTAATTGCAGCCTGCAGCTTTACTGCCTCAATATTAGCGGTGCATGACTTCAAAGCGGCCCCGGCCGGCTCCCTGGGAAACCTTGCACCCTCACGGGGCTTTAAACCCACCTTTGCACCACCAGAAGTGGCACAAAAGTGGTTCGGGGGCAGCTGCACCGCGGGGTGAGGAGTTTTTGGGCAGGGTGGGACATTGCAGGGTGAGATGCTGCAGCTGGTTCTGGTCCCACAAAGCCATCGGGTGATGGACAACCCCATTAGGGCTTTGCCTGGCATTTCTTTCCTTTCCTGCAGGACCCAAGCTCAATGGCTGCCTGTTGTCACACCAAGCCTGGGAAGTGGTCTCAAGTCGTGCCAGGGGAGGTTCAGGTTGGATATTAGGAAAAATTTCTTCACGGAAGGGTTATCCAGCATTGGAATAGGGTGCCCAGGGAAGTGGTTGAGGCACCATCCCTGGAGGTGTTCAGAAGATGGGTTGACATGGTCCTCAAGAATATGGTTTAGTGATATCTTTTTTTATTGCTTATTTCTTATTATTTTTTTTGTCAGAGTTAGGTTGATGGTTGGACTAGATGATCGTTATGGTCCCTTCCAACCTAGACAATTCTGTGATTCTATGATCTCCAGGGGCTCTTCCTGACCGAGGAGCAGTGTTTGCCCATCGATCCCCTGGCTCAGGGGTTGTGCCGAAGAGCGGGGATGTCTCAGCTGGTGCATCCTTGGTTTAATAGGGATCAGTCCCATTTGGAGATGAAGGACAGGTCAGGACGGGGCAGCCAGGGTCGGTGGCATTCCTCGATTCTATGATCTCCAGGGGCTCTTCCTGACCGAGGAGCAGTGTTTGCCCATCGATCCCCTGGCTCAGGGGTTGTGCCGAAGAGCGGGGATGTCTCAGCTGGTGCATCCTTGGTTTAATAGGGATCAGTCCCATTTGGAGATGAAGGACAGGTCAGGACGGGGCAGCCAGGGTCGGTGGCATTCCTGCAGGGGTAGTACCTCCCTGCAGGGAGCCCCGTGGGGCACGATGTGCCGTACGTGGGCAGGACGCATCGGCACAACCCTCCTCTGGCCGGTGTTTCTGCAAAGCTCTGACAGCCCAGCTGGGAGACACGGAGTCTCCTGGCCCCAGCCGAGCAGCTGCGCTTCCCAACACTGGGAACGGGGCCGGGCTGAAGCTGTGCAGAGCACGTGCAACGAGGAGGCCAGGTCTCAGCGCAGCGATGGGAAAGGCTCGCGAGGGCTGGCGTTTTGCTGAGCTGGCTGCTCTCAGAGCTCCGTTTTCACCTCTCCTGCAAGTGGATGAGGAGCATTTATATGGGCAGCTCATCCCTCGACACCCCTATAGCTGCCTGCATGGAGAAGTGGATGGGATCTCTGAGGGATGACTCTCTGAGGGTTATACTACCCGTCTACAATGGAATAGTGTGGGGTTTTTTGTGGGTGTTTGTGTGTTTGTTTTTTTGGTTTTTTTTTTTGTGGTTGGACTCGATGATCTCTGAGGTCCCTTCCAACCACTATAATTCTGTGATTCTGTGAATATTTTAAAAATACAACCCACTACTAGACATTTCAAGGTTCTATGGATACAAACAACTACAAGATCCTCTCTTCAAGGGACAGCAAATGATGACACCCCCCCCCATGAAGGCAGGAGGATGAGAGCTGAGGCTTGGATAATCCCTTATTACATTGCCCTAACGAAATGGGGGGTGCAGCCCCATCCTGACCCCCCCCCCTCCACATCCCCTGGATCCATCTGACCCAGGGAGCAGGAGGCTTTGGCGTGGTGCATGCCTGCACCCCAGCCTTGGCTGCAGGATCAGCCCTTCCTCAGATGTCCCCCCTCCCCAGAGCCATGCCCAGCCCCACAGGCTTCGCAGCACCTCTCTGGCGAGCCCCAGCCCCCGGGGGAGCCGGCGCTGACACGAGCCAGATTTCGGAGCACGGCGCAGGAGGCTGGCGAGGGCTCTCTTTGGCAGAGCAGCGAGGGGAACAGCTTGCAGCAGCCTCTCTCCCCCTCCGAGCGCCTGCTGGGGTGCGTTCCCTAACCTTTCCTGCCTCCGTTCCACTCCTGCGTTTCTCTCGGCAGGAGGATGAGAGCTGAGGCTTGGATAATCCCTTATTACATTGCCCTAACGAAATGGGGGGTGCAGCCCCATCCTGACCCCCCCCCCCCCACATCCCCTGGATCCATCTGACCCAGGGAGCAGGAGGCTTTGGCGTGGTGCATGCCTGCACCCCAGCCTTGGCTGCAGGATCAGCCCTTCCTCAGATGTCCCCCCTCCCCAGAGCCATGCCCAGCCCCACAGGCTTCGCAGCACCTCTCTGGCGAGCCCCAGCCCCCGGGGGAGCCGGCGCTGACACGAGCCAGATTTCGGAGCACGGCGCAGGAGGCTGGCGAGGGCTCTCTTTGGCAGAGCAGCGAGGGGAACAGCTTGCAGCAGCCTCTCTCCCCCTCCGAGCGCCTGCTGGGGTGCGTTCCCTAACCTTTCCTGCCTTTTTTTTTTTTTTTTTTCCTTTTCCCCTAACTGTAAATGCGCCATAAAAATGGATCAAATTGCTTAAATCACTGTCATTAAATCAGTGTGAGTCCCCCCTCCGCCCCTGTGCTCGAAGCCTGGCAGAGAACATTTGTTCCAAAGGCTGAACAGCCGTCTTATTGCTCTGAAAGCATATTTGCTGCTTGATGGAAGGAGGAGAGGGGGAGAAAAACAGCCTGCAAGGGAAGGAGGAG
>NW_015090842.1:8638872-8648551 GCF_001431845.1 Calidris pugnax | reverse complement strand
GATGTGGGGGGAGAGGGGGCCGTATCCTGCAGGCTGAGCCCTCCCTGCTCAGCTGTCTTTCACCAGCAGGTGATGGGGTGGCAGGGCTCAGGGGACTGGGGACACCCCAGGGGGTTGGCTTTGACGCGGGAGCAGGGCAGGGGGTTGTGCTTTAGGGGATGCTGGAGTGGGGTGGCAGGGATTGGAGCAGGCAGTGCCACACACACCCGGTGATCGAGGGGGGAGTTTGCCAGGGCTGGAGACACCGTCGTGCAGCTCAGTCTGGTGCATGGATGGGAGAGAAATGTATTCCTGGTAAACAAGGCAGGTCAAGCTGGTGAACCTTTCCGAGCCCCTGGGTTGATTAATCCCTGCCGGTCCTGGCTAAAGAGCAGCTTTAGACCTGCTGGTGTTTGCACATCTGAATAAAAAGCTTTTGCAAACCCTCACCCTGGGCCCCGCTGGAGCCGGCAGCTCGGAAGAGCCAGGGGAAAAGCAATCGGTCTGGAAATTCAGCTTATTTTTAGGGGCCTGGTTTGGCATGGGAGAGCAAGTCAGCCATGGAGGCAGAGAGGAGGCTGACTTCAGGAGCTGCTGCGTGTTCCCACGCCGGCACTGGGCCGCACGGGGGGGAAGGCAGAAATGCTTCTACCCAGGTGGTCTGGAAAATCCCTACAGAGAGAAACCCAGGCAGCAAAAGTGGAGGAGAACCGGGAGCTGGAGGCGGATCAAAGGCCGGGAGCTGGGGAAGGGGCTGCCGCAGGTGGCAGGAGCCGGCAGGACGAGCACGTCTCCAAGGCATCACCAGGCACATCTCAAAGGCACCATTACACCAAGCCCTCCTGTGTATTAGAGAGCTCCAGGCCAGAGCCTTGCAAAGCTGTTGCGCTCACTAGTGACTTTCAGGATTGGAGATTTGTCCCCAGGAAGGTTTCCCAGAGGATGCACAGTCCCTCCCCATCCATCATCCTCCACCCCACTGGGCTGGGATGCCACCCCCTGCCCTGAGAGCTGCCTGCAGGGCTTTTCCTCAGTAATAAGGATGGGGCAAGACCAAAATATGACCCTGGGGATATTATTTAATGGGGAGCTACCCATGGACCATGGCAGGGCTGGTGGATCCATGGGTCGTAGTCTCTGGATGCTGCTCAAAAGCCCAAAGAAAAAGGTGAAAGATGAGATGTGCTGGCACAGAGCCCCAGGTACGGGGCAGAGCCAGTGGGGACGGGCAGCCTTGCTCCTGCCCCTGCCCTGGATGCAGTAGCTAAAAGCCAACCGAGCCTAAATGCAAAACAGCTCAGGGGGCTGGAGAGCTGCCCGAATTTCTACAGCGCCAGATTAAAAAACTCACCAGCTTGCAAAGGCTGCCCGGAGGCTTCTGGGAGGGGGGGAGCTCAGCCTTCCCCAGGCACAGCACGCTCCCAGAGGGCCAGCATGGGGCTCAGCTTGCCCCCGGGTGCTGCTTCTAGGGAGCCAAGGTGGTCCTCCCCATGCCCTTGAAGACCCCGTACGTGGCAAGCGGGGAGCCCCCTGCCAGGAGAAGGGGGGCTGGCTTTTCCAAGGGTCTGCCTTGGGAATGGGAGTGTGGAGAGGGCAACGCAGCCGTTCCCTGCTCGAGGGCTTCGCAGATTAATTATTCCCAGGGTAAGGAGCTGCTTAATGACCCTCCCCCTCCTCCCCTCTTCCCATGGGAAACTGCAGGGACAGCTTCTCCTTGTCCCTCGGGGGGCGATGCGTGTCGGTCTTAATCCCTGAGCATCCCGCTGCTTGCCAGGGACACTCTGGAGCAGATCCTCAGCCCTGGTGCAAATCAGGAATAACTCCCTTAAAGGCAGTGGCTGTGACTTCACATCTCCCAACGGTGTGACACAGGAATGCTCCATGTGGGACCATGCAGGAAAGCAGGGCTGATAGGAATAATCAGGTTTTGCTTAACTGTATTGAACTTGGGGGAGAGGGGCAACCCTGCCGTGTTCATGGCTTTTGGTTTTTATTTTAGTTTCTGGATGCCTGCGGGCAGCAGATCTGTCTCGCCAAAAGCGCTAATGGAAAAGAAGAAAGGATATTAATTCAGGGAAAGCATTTTCAGACAGGGACTCATCTGTGTAACCACGATCAAGGTGCCTGCAGCCGTTCAGCTCAAAGCACGAGCAACGATTTTCCTTCTGGCTACATCCTGGACCACAAGGATGCTGAGGGACAAAGCTCACTGCGGGCATCTCCCCAGTGGAGCTGTGTCCTGGCCAGGACTGGGCAGAACATCCTTGCTAGGTTTTACCCGGGGCTGCTTCAGATGGATGTTGTAGAGCTTCAGGGGCTCCATGACCTTCACGTCCAGCCTCTCCATCTACAAGGAAAGGGGGTGTTGGTCTGCCAGGTAGAAAGGCAGAGCAAGCATGAACAGGAGCAGGCCAACAGCCAGCACGGTTGGACCAGATCCAGACCTGGAGGTCTCCCAGCTGGTGATGCCAACCAGAGCATCTAAAAGACCCGCTGACTCCAGGTACCCCATACCACGAGGAGGTACAGGGGAGAGGATGTGATTTCCCCCTTTTCCACACCAAAATGCTCTGAGAAGCAGAGATGGGTCATCACCTCAGACAAGGTCTGACCCTTGGCTTGATTTCTCCCCAGTGGGCTGAAGAACCCAGCTGGGCATCAGACGAATGGACATTTCTGCCCATGGATGGTGAGGGCAGGAGGGAGCACATCCCTCCCCAGCGAAGGCGGTCGCTAACAGCACTGCAGAGTCCTCGCAGCTCCCTTTATTGCGGGAGTGTGTTTATTGCTTCCTGATGGGAAGGCCCACATCTGGGACCTATTTGCTTAGGACCTTGTTAGGGGGTTGTGGTCTCCACCGCTCTTTACCTCGGCCTGCCTGTAATCCTGCACTTTGGCTAACTCCCCGGCCAAGCCCTTCGCGGCACGAGGCTCTTGGTGTTGGCGTAGCCTGCAAGAGGCTTCACCAGGAGGTCCACCACCTTGTTGTGGAGGCTGGCCACCTTCTGTGTGTAGGAAGCTGCCAGGGTGCAGAACTGGCCAAGGACCTCTCTGTGTTGGCCACTGTCCTCTCCACGGTCTTTACCCAGCTGTCCCTGGGGGAATTTGAGCCATGATGTTCCTCAATGCAGGCAAGGAACCCTCCTTCGCTCAACCTCAGTGGCTGGGCTGCCATTTTCCTTGACCACTTGCTTCCCAAGTGGTGATGTCCATCTGTCAGATGGACCACAGAAGCTGTAAAGCCAAGAGTCCAGCTGGCCCACACTTGGCTGAGGCTGGCAGAAGCCATACTTGTTCCTCAAGGCTCCCCATTGCTCCTGCCCTTCCCCAGTGCACGGTGCTGGTGGTGCTGGTGGGTTGTGGGTTGATGACTAGCAGGACTTTAAATTTCTCAGGTTCTGGAGCTCCCGTGAACTGCTGCTCCCCCCTCCCCATTTTCAGTGACCCTCTGCCAAAAATAAAGCATTTGCAAGCCATGCCTGTGCTCTGGTGGCCTGTAGAGCCCTAAGCAATGCAGGGTCATGCCCACTCAAGGCTCCCCATTGCTCCTGCCCTTCCCCAGTGCACGGTGCTGGTGGTGCTGGTGGGTTGTGGGTTGATGACTAGCAGGACTTTAAATTTCTCAGGTTCTGGAGCTCCCGTGAACTGCTGCTCCCCCCTCCCCATTTTCAGTGACCCTCTGCCAAAAATAAAGCATTTGCAAGCCATGCCTGTGCTCTGGTGGCCTGTAGAGCCCTAAGCAATGCAGGGTCATGCCCACTTGCCTGGATGAGCTGGGAACCAGTGAGAGAAAGAAACTGGGATCAATAAAGGGAGAAATGGGAAGAGCTGAAATGTAAGTGAAGGGTGAGGGAAAGCTGTGGGGTGCTGAGATCAGGTCTGGGAGATGCTCTTGACTCCAGGGATGAGGGATGTTCTTGCAAGAGCAAGAAGACGCTGGGTGGCTCAGGTGGTGGTGGGAGGCACTGCTTGAAGCCGTGATCTCTTGGGAACACCAGCCAGACCCACCAGCTCTCCCCACCACAGCTACCTGCCCAGGCAGCAGGGTGATGGGGATGAAAAGGGCCCCTCTGCCGGGAGGAAGACCTGTGGGAGGAAGGAGGCTGCAGACTGGTTTGTAGCTGCCTGGGAACCTCTTGGGCTGTAGTGCTTTTTTCCTGATGAGGCCCCACAAATCCCACAGCGAGATCTTGGCTCCAGTCGCAGGGAACAACGTATGGATCCAATAGAGCGCAAGCCGTCTTTGTCGGAGCAGCCTCCGAGCTCCAGCAGATGCAAAGTTTCTAGGAAATTGTGGTTTTTGCATGTGTCTTCAAACGCCGAAATCTTTCTCCTCCACCTCTCGCTCTTGCTGGGAGGTAGAAGGACAGCAGGCTGCTTCTCTCTCCGCTTCCCTCCCTTGAAAGGGACACGGGGAGGGGGCTGTGTTTCCAAGCACATGGTTTTTCCTCAGGAGGGTGTGCTGCCACTTCTGTCAGTGGGAGGAAAAAAACCATCTCACTTATTTGGGGAGCTAAGCCCTAGGACAGCTGTCGTGGCAGCCAGCTCCCAGCAGCATCGCGCAGGTAGCCACGGACGGGCGTGATTGCTCTCTCGTTTCCAATTAAAAGCTGATTTGCTACAGACCTCTCCTGACCTTCAGCCTGGCAGGCTGCTGTTTTGCAGGGGAAAACAGCCCCGTCTTTCCACCTCCCTCCCTCCAAGCTCTTGTTTCCTTCCACCGTGCCCAAGATAACACCCTGTCTTGCTCTGTCATCGTGTCTTTATCTTAACCCTACAGATTTTTTCCCTCCCTAGTGAGCTGGATGCTTTCTTAATGCTTATTGACAGGGTTTTACAAGCACAATGTAGAATCTGGGTGTAGGACATGTAGGAACTCAGGTCCTTGCTCCTGTCACAGGGACAGGGAAGCTATATGGGGCATGTCCCTATAGGGTTGGCCCTGGGGGGTTCCCAGGGCTCAGCACAGCCCCGTGCACTGGTGGTGGGAGGGATGGTGCACACACAAGACCCTCAGCTCATCTAAGTGGGACCCACAGATGTGCCCATCCCCATCTCCTATGGCTGATGCTACTGCCACGTAACCCGGGTCCCAAGGAATTCCCCTTCCACGGGGGTCCTGCAGCATCTCCCATCCCTGCTGCTCCCAAAGCATGTCTCCTCCCTTTGTGCTTTGGAGATTTTGAGGCTGTGGCACGGCCAGGAGTCAGGAATTGCCGGGCAGGGTCTGGCTCCGTGTTCGTGGTGCTGAGCCCAGGGACCCACAGGCAGGGCAGCTTCAGCCGGGCCCTCCGCCAGCCCTGTGACTGCAACGACAGCTTTGAATTTAGCAAGCTGTGGACTTTGCCTTCTGGTCACCAGCCTCTGAGTACCTCCTATTGATTTGTTTATGAGAGAGGAAAATATTGAGCTCGGAGCACTGGAAAGAGGAGAGAGTTACCTGTTGGGATGGAGAGATACTGCCTGGGGGGGGGTGGTGGATGGAGATGGGGGTGGGAGGCAGGGTGCCCCCGGGGCTCTGAGGTTGGGGAGGGAGGTTGCAATCCCCTGGGGATGGAGATTTGATTTATTTCCTGGAGATTTGATTTATTTCCTGTGTGGGACCTGTACCCCAGCTCGGCTGAGTGTCCCTGCAGGCACGGCCTGTGGTGGTGGCTGTAAGGAAAAGCCTTGTTTGAGAGACAACAGAGACCTGGGACCAGAAAGGCTCTTTGCCAACAAGGGGGACTGAACAACACCAGCTTGCTGAGGGGGTGGCAGCCTGGCTGAGCACGGGCGCATTCAGCGCACATGTGATGGCAAGGGACAGCAAGGGTCCCTGCCAGCCTGGGGTGGGAGCTGGACTGTGCCCGCTCTCCCTGTCCCTGGACCAGCAGAGGGCAACAGTGACCTTTGCAACCAGCTGTCCCCAAAAAACCACCCTCCCTGCACAGGAGCTGCTGGGCTGGTGCACCCCGGTTGCAGGGGACAGCAGGGGCCCGGTGGGTCCCTCGGCAGCAGGTGGGTGTGCAGCTCCTTCCCTATGAAACATGGGCTTTTCTCATCATCTGCTGTGCAAAGCGATGGGGTTCATGCTTGACCTGACATGGTAACCCCATCCACGGGGTGATGATTCCCACCTTGGAGCCCGTTGATGATCATCACCCCATTGATGGGCTGCAAGGTGAGGATCGTTATCCCATCATCAGGCTCCCAGGTGGGCTATATAGCAGGGAGAGCTGCTCTGTGCCCAAACCTTGGTCCTGAGCAGGGGTCTCCTGCTCCTAGCACAGCCTTGGAGGGTGATGGTGTCACTGTTAGCAGAGCTGCTGTGCATCCTTCGCTGTGTGTCCTCCAGATGGATGTGAATTCAGGTAGGCACCACTATAATACTCCTAAAAGAAGGTTGGATGCTGCTTTGAAGCCCGAGCTGCAGCTCTGCTGCCTTGTGAGGTTTGTGGGTGCCCCCAAACCTCAGGCAAGGGATGGGCAGTGGGATGTGGAGCTGGTGGGTGGTGGAGAAGGTCTTGCATTGACGCTGGAGGAGGGCTGGGCAGCAGGAGATGGTCACAGCCAGGCCCATCTCAGCAGTATTTTAGAGGCTGAAGCAGAATGAGTGCCAAGGAACCCGAAACCCGGAGTGGCTGTGAACCAGCAACCCCAACTCTCAGTTGCCAACCCCTCTGCAATTAGCCTCCTGAACCAGCCAGCGGGCTGGAGTTGCAATTTTCCTAACGAAATAGCTCAGGACCTCAGCCGGCACGAAGGTCAAACCCAGAGTGGTCGTTAGCCCGTGGCATCGACTTCCCATTAACGTCCCTGAGCTGCTGGGAGGGAGAGTCTGGCAGCTTCTGTCCTACCACCCCTGACCAGCCAGAGGGATGGGTGGTGAGGAGTCAGGATTGGGTGGGGGGAACCCTTCGATCTTCCCACAGACGTGGGAGTCCAATCCATTTGCTGAAATGAATGGGAAATGGTTGAAAAGCTAAACCTCAAATTAGGTATTGACTATCTGCCGAGCTGGGCAGCGCTACCTGCTGTAAACTGAGTCGTGCTTCCCCTCGCCGTGCACACACATGTGTGTGTGTGTGTGTTTGTGCACGGGGTGGCTGGACCCCTTGGCTGTGCCAAGGGGGCTGCTGGCATCTCATCCCAAAGGGATGCTGGAGCCGGCTGGGCTGGGTATCAGGTTTTACCCTGCCTGCTGGACCCTCTTGCAGGGAGCTGGAGCCCTGGGTGAGACCGTGTGCTCCGCGGCGAGACAGTTGGGCTGAAATCCTGCTGTCACGCTTCAGTTAATATTAAACCATTAAATGTGCTCAGCCCTTAATAGAGGGGCTGGTTGGAGCCTTAACCCTGCGCTTGCCAATCCTCTGCAGGGATGGCAGCCTGGTTTATGCATCCTTATTGCCGAGGCATGTTTGCTCTGCAGGCAATTTTCCTCTCTCTTTTCTAATTTTATTTTAATTTTTTTTTTTATTTCCCCCCCTCCCCTTCCAGATAATTCTCCTGCCTCCTTCTCGAGTCAGATATTCAAGGCCACCCCGCAAAATATGTTTTTAAATGTCTATTCATTTGAAATCCTGTGATACTCGGCAAAAATGGTGTTTGAACAAACTCTAAATTGTACTTTAAAGAAAACACAGCTGTTTAATTACAGCCTGAATGCAAAGCAGCCTCCATCATGTGAGTGGTAGGAGCTGGGTGCTGACTGTGTGTTTGGCCTCTGATCCCCTTTAATCTCTGCAGTCAAAGGATTTTGGTTTGATTTCCTTTTATTTCCCCACCCAGCTTGGAATCTGCAACCAATTTGTTGTTGTTGTTTGGGAAATAAACCCCAGGGAAAAGGTCTGGATCCGGCGCAGCCGGGCTCGCACCGGCTCTGCCGTGCCGCCTCCTGGTTACCCCAGCGCCAAAAAAAAAATATAAAAAAATTTAAAAAATCTGTTTTCCCTTTGCCCATCCTGCTCTGCTTTTTTTGGCCTGTCTCTCCCCCGCCCTGAAGGAGCCGATGACTTTTGCATCTGCTGCTGCATCTGTTTTACCCATCGGGTCCAAGCATAGCGATAACTTCAGCTGGGAGTGGGACCCCGCAGGCGAGGCAGGGCTGGGGGGGGGAACTTCCTCCGAGAGTCCCTCACTCCAGGAGGAATTAAATGCAAAGAAACTCGGGGATATGGGAGCAGCTGGATGTCCTGCCAGGGCTCAGACCCCTTCAGAGGTGATAAATCCAAGCTGGGGTTTTAGGCGTTGGGGAGAGGATGAGGATGCTGGTTGGACTGAGCCAGGCTCCTTCCAGAGCCTCAATTTTTTGGGGATGGTGAGCAGTTGGTGAGGCTGCCGGGCTGCTTGGCTCACCAGGATGCGTGATGTTATTGCAGCCCGTGGCTCCAGGTTCATCCCTGGTACAAATCCATCACTTCCAGGCTCCAGCTCTGCCTCTGCTGCGGCTCTTGCCCGAGGGGGATCCGACAGCAAGTAGCAAAAAGGCAAATAAATCCCTGGCCCTGGATTAAAGCACGAAGCTCCCAGGCAAGCCCTGGGTTTGCTTTGCTGGTGGGGTGGCTGGGGGTTGTCCCGGAGCTGTGGTGGCAGGGGCTGGGTGTCCCAGAGGGTTGCTGGCTGCGGACCAGGACCCCCAAGGCAGCAGGATGAGCTCCTGCTCAACCACCAACCGGTTGCTCCCCTGAAGAAGATGTGGTCAAGGTGTGAGGGCTGAGTCTCCCTGTGGTGTTTGGACACACTGGTGGTTGGGGACAGTGGGTAATGTCCCCTCTGGCCACCTTGGCTCCTCAGAGTGACCCTTTGCCACCGCATTTAGCTGGGCTCTCCTGTGGCACGATGTTTCAAGCCTTTCCCCGCACCTCTCCTCGTCCTGCTGGTCTTTACCCTACGCCTCCAGCCTGGTGGGCTCCAGGCTGGTCCTGCCTGGACCCTGTGGTCCTCCGTGGGCTCCGAGCTGTGCTCAGCTCCACTCGTCGCCTTTGATTTCCCCTTGGAGGCTGCACCAGCCTTTCATTCCGCTCTCCTTCGCCCTGCGCGGTGCCTGTGCCATAAGCCTTTTCAGGCAAACATTAAAGCCTTTGTCTGGTTGGGAGCGCGGAGCAGACCATTTAGGAGGAATTAGTGGTTACATTGAAAGGGGAAAATAAGGGCTCCTGGGTTAAATGCACTTTAAATGTCTTAATAATTGCAATTGGCCAACTCGTTCCTCCCCGGAGCCAAAAGCCTGTAATATGGGAAGCTTTTCTCTAATCAAGAGCAGCACTGATACCTTATGTAGGAAGCCACATAGGATGGAGAGAATTATTTCTCAGAGCTCAGCAAGCAGAGCTGCCGGTCTGTCATCCCCCAGCCGCCGGCCGGTCCCTCTGAACCCACTGGTCACCACCACCGCAGTCGGGATGGGGCTCGGTGCCACCTTCATCCCAGGTGACGTGTCCCCACGGGACCTCCCATCCAGCTCTCTGCTCCGAGCAAGGGTGACCCTTCCCTTCTGGATGCAAACCCTCCCTATGGACCCCAGGTTGTCCCCCCTACTTGGCCAGGAAGCACCGTGGAGCCCCGGCAGGGCTCCTCCTGGCTGGCGGGGAGCCCCGTTAGTGCCATCCAGGTGGCTGGCTGAGCCCCCGCGCAGACACATCCCGGCTCCCTGGCTCCAGCCGCTGCGCGGCCACGTCATCCATCAGCGATGACAAGCTCCTTTTGCAAGGAGCCTTTG
>NW_015090842.1:8635751-8638862 GCF_001431845.1 Calidris pugnax | reverse complement strand
ATGGGCTCGCTGGCTTGCGGCAGACCTCCAAGGCGAGAGCATCGGCCCCCGGCAAGGAGCAGCCCCCTTCCTGCCAGCGGCCCGGGGAGGGAGGTTAAAAGGTGCAGCTTGGAGGAGGTTAAAAGCAAAGCAGCTTTTAATTTATAACGTGGCCGAAAGAGAAATTGTAGCCAAAAAAGATAAAGATGCTGGAATAGCTGGAATTCTCCAGCCGCTGCGACTCCGAAGGGTAAAGCCACTGGAATGCGTGTGTGTTTGGGGGGGGTGTGTGTGGGGTTCTGCTCTGTGGCCCCCCCTCCCAGCCTGGGGTCTCCCCTGTATCCCCTCTGCAAGAGCAGGGGGTCTGCCTGGGGGAGAGGGAAGAGGCGGGAGGGATGGAGGCAGCGATGCCAAAGGGAGCATATGCACCCATGAAACTTCATCGGGGATGGGATTGCTGGGGTGTAAGCCTGCCCTTGCCCCCCCTGCACCCTCCTGGCTGCTTTCTGTGCTGACCCAGGACCCGCCACCACGCTGCCTGGGCGAGGGCAGGCTCGGAGGCGCTCGCGGGAGAGGGACGGGGGCCAAAGCGCCTCCGTATTTGGGCTCGGAGCTTGGCCCTGGGTTTCTGTGGAGCGCAGGCAAAAATTGAACAACCGCCCGAGGAGGAAGGTCTGGGCTGCTCCTGCCCTGGAAAGCAGAGAGAACGGGAGCTGCTGCCCATCCTGAGCCCCACCGAGCTCCTGGGGCACCCGCACTGGGAAAGTGGGTGGCAAAAAATGGGTGCAAGCTGGAGGAGGGGGGTGGTTCTGCTCCTTTAGAGGTGGCAAGGGGCTGTAAGGATGGGTCTGCCCTTTTGCAAGGTCTTTTGCCTCTCGTGTTTCTCTGATCTGGGTAACCTTCAAGCAAGGCTGGCCTTTAGCACCTGGCTGCATCGCTCAGGCCTTGGGCCACCAGCCCGCGCCGAGGACGAGCCCGCTCCCCATCTGCTCCCTTCCCTCTCCCCGCTCCGGTTACAATAGCCCATTCACAAAACCACCCCAGGTCAGAGAAGAGAGGAGGAGGGAAAGAGGCAGCCAACCCCCTGTAGATGAGGAAAACACCCTCAAAAGGGGGTGGAAGCCTCCCGTCCCCTCTCTGCCAGGCTTGCGGCGATGGGGCAAAACGCATCCCTGCTCGGGGGATGGAGTGCCTCCGGCAGGGAGGTGTGAGGAGGTTTGGGATGGAGCTGATGCTGGTGCTGTCTGTGCTGCTTTCCCACCCCATGCCATATGCTCCGTGCTGGGAAAGCCGGCTGGAGCCTTTGCAGGGGTTTGGGGACCAAAAGAGGACAGATGCCCCCAGCACACCGTGTGTGTGTTGGTGTGCCCAGGACAGCACTGCCCCAATGATGCTTGGTGGGAACCATTTGTCCCAGCTCCGTGCTGGGGTATCTGTGGGTCTCCTTGGACCCAGAAGGGTCCAGGGATGTAGGGCAGGGGGAAAAGGGGGCTGCTAGAGCTGTGTAAAGTGCAGGGCCTGGGTGGGGAACTATCTTCCAGCCCCTGGCAGAACAAGGAGTCCCTGCGTGCTGCTGGCAGTGCAGAACTGGGGTGTACAGCTCAGCTGGAAGCACCCTTTGTTTTTCCATAAGCAGCTCCGACCTCCTCTCCTGGGTATGAGCTGGGGAGGATGTCCATGTCCGGGCTGGTGGACCAGGGTTTGGGCAGGTCTGAGCCTCCTGCCCCAGCCTGGCCAGCTCTGCCTGCACGGACGGGTGCTCTGACCCAATTATTGACTCTTTGCTATTGCAAAATCCAACCAGGCATGAAAAACCAGAGCTGGGGCTGCCTTGACATAGACACGGGAGCTTTTGGGTTTTGTTTTCCAGGCAGAGCTGGAGCAGGGTCAGCTCTGTAGCTGGAGGCAGAGCCAATCCTCCCCAGCCTGTTCTCCTCCCGGTACGGTACAAGATCACCCAGGGCATCCCGGGTGGTGCCGACCTGCCCAGACCTGGTCTGGGTTGCTACCACTTATTTGAACTCCCTGATTTCTCCTTTTCACAGTTCATTTCCCTTCCCTCCATCTGGGAGACAGGACAAGAAGCTTCCTTGATATTTTTTTTTTTTCCATGGTGTTTGCAACAGCGAATCTTACACCCGTGACCGCTTAATGGGAATGGTGTCAAAGCAACGGGGTTTATTTGTTGCTGCACCTCCAGGCTGCCTGGTGTCTGCTCTCCAGTGAGGCTAGAGGCAAAATCCAGGGTCAGCACCCAAATTATCCATGCTTTGTTTGTGTGATGGTGGGCAGCAGCCCGTGGGATGGCATGACCCCACTGTTCAGCACAGAGAAGCCCAGGATGTCTCCCATCATGATGTGGGTTTTGCATTTAAAAAGAAAAAAAACAACACATACAAAAAGGGCAAATATTTTCTTCTTTATGCTTCAGTATTTTACTCCCAGGCTGGGTATGGGAAGCAGTGCTTGGGAACTAAGGCAGCCCCTTGCTCCTGTGGGTGCTTAGTGAGCAGAGGTGCTACTCAGAGCTTTTGGGTCTGGGTGGCAGCCCTCAAAAGTCACTTTTCTCCCTTAGCCACTCTGACAGCTCAAAGAAGGATCAGGGCAGGCATTTGGCATCATGGTTGGGTCTGAGTGCAGCTCTGCATAGCACAACAGAGCTCCTGGGATGGAGGAGACCCTGCTATTTACATTCAGGGAGGAGGGAGTGAGATTATATCCCCCTCTAGGGAGGAAAATTCTCATTTTCCGGTGCCTACATGGGAATGTGAAAGAGGGGGTATGTATTTCTCCCCTCTCCCCACTGCACTTGCACAGACGTGGCTTCCAGCATCCTCCAGGCTGGCGAGGAGCCTCTTCCCCTGCCTCCCCTCCAGATCAAAGCTGAGGTCTGCCTGGGCTGTGTTCATCCCAGGCCAGGCTTTAATACAAATAAGATCATTACCAGGAGCTAATGGGGCATGTGTGCTATGACTTCCCTGCTCCACTGCTGCACCTTCCTTCTTTACTTTGAGTTACTTGGGGGGGGGGCAAAAAGAAGTGAAACAAGGGCCAAGCCCTCCCCCTTCACCGCTGCTGCGTAATTGGTGTCACAGCAAAACCACTAATACCATTGCTGGAACAGGAACTCCT
>NW_015090842.1:8618591-8635741 GCF_001431845.1 Calidris pugnax | reverse complement strand
GTCTGTCCCCCCCCCCCCCCCCCCCCATGGCTTTACTGTTGTGGGAATACCCAGTGCCCAAGCTCACAGCCCTGTCAGGCAGATGTCATTGGCCTGCCTGGGTCCCGGCTCCTGAAATCCCATCCCTCTCACTCCCAGGCTTCCTTAACCTTCCCTTCCTCTCTCCATGATGGAGGTTTATCCCTGGTTGGCAGAAGGAGGATGCAGCTCCTTCCCCCTGCACCCATCCCCTGTGGCTGCTGTTCCTCAGTAGCCTGAATTGGAGCAGACACCAGAGGAAATCTCTGCAAATAAGCCGGAGAAGCGGCGATGGGGAGAGTTGCTTTCCATGTTTTGCTGCTGAAAAAGCTGCGTTATTTTACCCGGGGTAAGTTGCACCTGAGAGCTTTCCCGCAGCAAAAACTCTGGCTGCACCAAACCCAGCAGGTCCAGCCCTGGGAGGGTGCCCGTGGCCCAGCGTGGGGAGTTATTTCATGATAAAATTAAAAGCGACTCATCTCTGTTTTGTTTTCACCCCAAGATGGCTCACGGGCACTGCTGAGCTTTCCCCAGCTCTTTAAGCTCCAGTCTCAGCTTTGAAATGGCAGTGCCGTCCCTGCGCTGGGACACGGGGTAAAAATAATGCTGGGGAGATGAAAGGGGATTTGCCATTTTTAGTTTAACTGCTGGAAGTTCTGCTTTTTTGGCTTGTCATCAGGGCATTGCAAGGGGAGGGGGGATAGTTCCCATTATTCCCCCCCAGTGTGGACTATTTGCTTCAGCGTGGTGTAGGCATCGTGTGTGTGGAGCTGCTGTAGCGAAAGAGAGTGGTTTTGCCAGGTGGGAAACGTGTTGATTTGCAGGCTGTGTTAAATAATTTCTAATCTATAATCTGTTAACAAATAAGAGCTCTGTGGTATCGGGGAGGGCGATGCCCTGGGTGTCACGTTGGGACCTGCCCGAGCATCGCTCCTGTGTGGCAGCGTGCCTGCGGGCTGCAAAAACCTGCTCTGGGGCTCCTGTCACCTCATCAAATGGAGCAAACCCGTTGTTTTTCCAGCGGGTTGGGGCTCAGGATGGCAGCGGGGAAAACTTACCTTCAGGTCTGACTGGGTTATGGTTCCACATCCTGAGATTTCCTCGTACGCCCCTGCTTTTTACCACAATAAATGTACCCACAGGTGCTCTCGCTGTCTATATAACTGCCCAATAGACATTTATTTGTTGAAAAAGGAACTATTCTGTGACTTTAGTCCCATTGGGCCTCTAGCTTTGCTGCTGTACAGCGGTGAGGAGTTCCCCAGGTTAGCGCTGAGCTCTGTTTGGGGGACAAAAGGGAAGTCATTTTCTTTCTGCGGGCTGGCTTAATATTTCCTGTGCAGCTCTTCTGGTCCCTCTTCATCCCACGGCCCAAGGGTTTCTCCTCCTTTCCCTCCCTGCCCTTGTATTTCTGCGCTCGGTTCTGCTGCAGGAAGGGGCAGCCGGCAGCGTTGGGCAGCAGAGCTGCCTGCTCTGCCTTCTCCAGCCCCTCCTCCTCCTCTTCCTCCTCCATCACCCTCGCTTCCTTTCTGGTGGTGCCTCTCCCCGCTGGCGTGCAGCGAGCCGAGCGGTTTCCATTGATCCATCTGCCATCACGCTTAGATCTCCTTCCCGACGGATTTCGGCTCATTTTGAGCCCGGCAGCGTGCAGGAATCACTCACTCCATCTTTCACGTGCCTTCCTCGGTGCCGAAACTCATTGCTGCTGTGGCTCACCCAAACCCCTTCCCCCAAAACCCCCCAGATGTGCTCGGCTCATCACCCCCTCTGGAATGCTCCTGCATCCTTAGCTGGATCAGACCTCCATTCCTTCCCTCTGGAGCTATTTGCAGCCCTCCCAATGTCCACTGACCACTGTGGTGGCCTCTGGCATCCTTCTGCCCCCTCTCCTCCATCCTTGCAGCCTCCCACCCCCCCATGCCCCCCGCCATGCACCGGCTGCGGTGTCTCCCTCCGTGCAGGCGTCCTGCTCAGCCCCTGGCGAGCTCCCGCGCCAGGAGCCGTTAGTGGGAATATCTTGGCTTGGCCCACCTCCCGAATTCGAAGCTTTGCATCCAACAACGCCCCACGTTGGCGCCCGGCGCCGCGTCTGGGCTGCTGCGTGGGTGGTGGGGAGCAGGTTCAGATAGCTTCCCTTTATGAGGGAGGGGGAGAAAAAGGCTTTCCTGGGGATTTTTTCTTTCTTTTTTTTTTTTTAAGTGTAACGTTGCTATTTCTTTTCCACGGACTCTCCAGCGCTGACGGAGCCCAGGACATCCCGCTCCAGTACATCAGCAGTGAGTGATGAGGAAGAGTGGGGTTCCCAGAGCATTCCCCTCTCTGCAGCCACCCAAGCACCCTCTCCCAGCTGGAAATGATGGCCTGAAGTCCCTAAATAAGGCAGGGGGAGCCTGAATCGTGGTTATCCAGGCATTTCCAAAACACAGAGCATTTCCCTACACATCCCAGCCTCTCTCCCTGGGTGTGCTGCTGCCTTCTCCTCCCTCTCCAGGAGTCCTGGCCATGGGGGGATACTGGTGGTTCCCAGCAGGGAGGGCTGGCTTGAGGTCTGGGGGTCCCCGCCGCCCCAGTTGGGGTGGGGGTGGGGGGGGGGGGGGGTGTCTAGGCTAATATTTATAGGAACTGGCTGTCTCAGCGCTGATTAAAAACCCCCACGTAGTGCCGGGCTGGATCTGTGTTCTCTGGGACTTTCCCTCCTGCATTTGTCAGTGTCAGCAGGAGTAATTTCATAAATATGCTGGGAGCAGGGGTGGGGACTTCACCCAGACTTTACGTCAATGTAAACAGCCCTAATTGGTGCTGGAGCCTCATAATTCCAGGATTTCCCCCCCCCTCCTCCTTGCCCGCGTGCATCGAGGAAATTTGCAGTGCCAAGGCGAAGCGTGTTTTCATTCATAAATCCTTGGGGGGGGTGAGTTGGGGGGATGGAAGGAGGGGGGAAGAGGGGCTTGCTGGCATTTCTTGCCTGGGGGTGCTTTTATTTCTACTCCCCTCCCTTGCCTTTCTGAATCTGACTTATCAGCGGTGGTGGAAGCGCGTGCGTGTTTAATGGTGTGAGTGCTGGGAAGAGAATATAGCCATTTACTGCTCAAAGGCCGCGCCGGGGGCTGCCTTGTGGCCCCTGGGGGTCCCGCTGCCTTCTCGCAGCCAGTGGTTTGATGGCCTACGAGCTGGTTGCATGACAGTAACCATATGGTCTTTGTTGGGAGGCAGACCGGCCTGCCTGCACCCAAACTGGGGGCTGTGGGGCTGGGGGTTGGTCCCCTGGGTGGGCAATGAGCCCTGTCTCCTGGCTGACGTGCATCTCCCAGGGGGTTGGTTGTATTTCCAGTAGGGGTTAATGCATGATGGGATGAGATGGGATGATGGGATGGGATGGGAGAGAGCTTGGGGGCTGCGTTGAGCCGGTGGTCGCAGAGCTGGGAGCATCTGCCTCCCATCTGTGTCCCAATCTCTACGCCCTGGCGTGAAGGTGAAGCCACCCAGGTCATTTGCACCCGTGCCCAGGCTGGGATAGTCAGGTCAAGGCAGTGGGTGGGTGTTTGCCTTGCAGGGCACTGCCCGGCCATGGCTGATGCTGTGTGGGAAGGTGATGAGTTTGCCAGTGAGGGTAAAGCCAAGGGTGACGCTGCTGTCCCCTGCCAAGCATCTTGCAGCCTCTTCTTTGAGCTCCCGAGCACCAAACCAGGCAAGTTGGGCAGGTCCTGGCAGGAGCTCGAGCAAACATCAACTGCCCACTCCTCCCCTGCGTCTGGCAGGGCGCAGGGATGCGATTTGCCTGCGATTCCTGTGGGATCCCACTTTTTCCATGTGTGGGGTGGGTGGATTTTTATTTATTTTTTTTTTCCGAAGGGCTTGGAGGAGGAACTGTTTGGCTGGGCAGCCTCCCCACTTGCATTTCTTGGCCTCCCCTGTGCAGGATTTGCAACCTGGATGAGCCGGCAGCGGTTGGATGGGGAGCTGAAGCAGAGAAACGGGCTGGGGGCTGCCAAGGAGGAGCCCCCTTTCCCCCTTTCCTTGGCACCCCCCAACTCAGGATTTCCAGGAGCTGGCTGCCAATTGCCCACTTGCATTGAAGGCTCCTTCCTTCCTATGAAATTAGGCTCATAAAAGAAAAAAAAAAAATAACAAACCCAAAACAAAAACAAACTTGGCAGCAGCCAGGGTAGCGTTGTGCTCGGCTGCTGTGACACCCAGAGGCTGCCACATCCCCCTGCCCCACAGCAAAGGTCGGCAGCCTCAGGATGCAGCGTTGGTGCAATGTCTCCTGGCTGCTCTGCTGACCCAGGGGTGGGTATGAGTGTGATTTTTTTGGGGGGATCTCATGGATGGCAGCATTACCTCTGCTTCTCCTTTCGAGGTTGGGAGACTGGCTGGGCAGGCAGGTAGGCTTGCAATCTCTTTTCTGCACTGCTGTTTCACTTCTGGTGCCCAGAAATAGACTTAAATCCTTCCTCCCCCCACTGCTGCCTGCCCAAAGAGCTGAAGTGAAACCCAGAGGGAATCAGCCGTCCTGGCCACATCTATGGCCCAGCGCTGGGGGCTGCTCTTGAGACCCTCCATCCCCAGAGCCTGCTCCCATTACAGCTGCCCCTGTATCTGCCAGCGCAGGGTGAGCAATAGGGATGCAGGGAGGGATGCTGGAGCAGGGGAATACACCCCTAAAACCCCCACAGGGATCTTGCTGTGGATGCACATCCAGCTTTCAGCATCTCTTAATACTAGGGCAGAGATGGGCTTTGCTCCCTGTCTCCCCTTCATCCTGGGGTGAAGGACCTGGCTGCTCATGCAGCAGGTCCAAGTGGACAAAGATTGCCCCCTCCAGGGTCTTCTCTTTTTTTTTTTTTTTGGCTTTTGCAGCCTGATCTTCCCCCTGCTCCCATGTACCAGGAGAGCTCTGGGTCTCCTGTAGGACACTGCAGGGTCACCTTTCCCTCTGGGTGCCAAGATGAGAAGTTCTGGCTCTGCCAAGGAGTCTCCGAATTGGACAAGGTGTCAATGCCACTGCAGAAGCTGAAGATACCATCTCGCAAGCCAGGAGTGGTTCCTGGCAGGGCTGCACTGATGCTGCAGGGAGATACCTTGTACCCTGGCAGGCTCCTGCTTAGGAGACAGTTGGGTCCAAGGCGTTTTGTTGAGGATGTGTAGGAGGCAGGAAGCTCGCAGTCCTCCTGGGATGGAGTGGGTGTGATGGGAGGTAACTGCAGGTCAGGACAGGAGAACCCCCTGGGGCAAGACTTGTCTTTATCCCTGCCCCCAGTGATAGAGCCCAGCTGAGGGCACACTCAGTTCATAGCCATGCCTTCTACCAGGTGCTTGCAGGCACCGTTAGCAGTGGAGATGCTGGTGCATTTGGCAGTGAGACCCAAAACAGTCCCCAACCTGGGACACTGGCACCTTTGTCCTGGTCCATTTCTTCTAGCAATAGCTGGGACCTCCTTGCACAGAAAAAAAAAGCAATTTCTGAGGTTGAATTTACTGTTTTCTTCCCAAGGCGGTGGTTGCCCTGGAGCCGGACTAGATGACCTTGAAGGTCCCTTCTGACCCAGATGATTTTATGATTCTATGATCTCTCCATCCCACAGCTCCATCGCCGGTGGGAAGTGGTCCCGCTCGCCTCCTGCATCACAATCCCGGGGGACTGTGATGGATGATGAAGCCATGCAACAAAGCTGGGGGACCCCTTGGGGGGGGCTGTGTGTAGGTCAGACCCCTCCGTTGGCAGCACCTGCCTGGGGCTGGTGCCAGGAGGAAGGGGGAGTGTGTGTGTGTGCAGCCAAGATGTTTCCGACCTGCTCTCAACATCTGGGATGCTGCTGAGGGTGTTGGATTTGGCTGGGGCAGGAGGGCTCGGCAGAGCTGGGGGGGGGGGGGCTGCCGGCTACCCACCCATGCTCCAGGCTTGCCAGGGTAAATCCAGCATTAAACAGAGCTGGGCTCCATTCCCCCTGGCCGGCTCTGCTGGGAAAGGCAGCCTGTTTATTTAAAGCATGTTTTAGTACCTCTCGGCCCCGCTGCTGGAAGGGAAAGCCCTGGGAAGGGCAGCGGGATCGGGGTGTCCTCGAGTGGGACCGGCTGCTCCTCTGCCAGCGGGTCCTGCCCCATCTGCGCCGGCGCCGGGCACGGGAGCGTGTGGGGACTGGTGTCGCCCTGCCCTCGGGCACACACGCCTGTTTACGCCTTCGCCCTTCTGGTTGATTTTGACGTATTGCAGATGTTTTCTTTTCGGGCTGGTCAGTGGAAGAGGAATGGCTTCGTATACATCGGAAGCGCCGTAAATCACTGCGATGGGTTTCTCAGAAGGGCTTCCAGCCAGGGCCATAAACATATTGCCTTTGGCCAATATGACATCCATGGAGCTCTCGGGCCGTCCACCCGGCCGGCGTGCAGCTCAACGGCTCTCTCGCATCCAGCTAGCACTCAACAGCTGATAACTTTTTTTTTTTTTAAATTTTTTTTTTTCCTCTCCCCCCTTTTCTTCCAAGAGTTGAGCTGTTCTTTGAACTAAAAAGCTCAAAAGGGCCTCCAGCCAACAGCTTCAAACCCAAGATGTAGGGTTTGGGAGCTGGGTGGTTTAGCAGTTACAGAACATATGCGTTGGTGTTCAGGTTGCTCTGGGACCCCCATCACAGGAGCATGGTCCCTCCCCAGCGAGCAAAGAGTTTGGTAACTCTGGAAAAGGTAATTTATTTCTACTGGCCACAGCACCTCCCACCTCTTTGGGGGGAAAAAAGGTTTTAAAAAGAAAAAAAAAAGATCTTAGGTCACAATTACATTTTTTTAAACCGTAGTCATCCCCCTCTGTTCTTCATAGTGTTTTCCCACCAGCAGGGTTAGGAAATCGTGTTTTATATTGCTTTGGCTGCTGATCCTTGCAAGAGATGCTGGATTTCAGACAAAAGAGTTGGAAAGGGGTCTTCTGAGCTCACCTCAGCTCTGGGCAGGAGGAGTAATTTCATAAAGAGGCTTAGTAAGAAGCTTGGTCTAAAGAAAATGGCATGGGGAAACCTCCTGGGCAATGGATGCCCTGGTTGTGTTTTGGAATACGAAGTCTTCTGCTGAGGAGATAGGTGTTTCCCTGTGAGTGCTGCTGCTCTGTGTTTTGGGGACACTGGGTCCTTCAGGACCTTCAGGGAAGGGTCACCCTTCCAGAAAGTTTGCAGCAGATGTGGTCTGATGGCGAAAAGAGCAAATCGGGGGGGGTTAATTTAAACTTGCCAATGTTTAACCACTGAAAACTTGGTGTTTTCATCCCTGGGTCGCAGCTGCCTCAGCGGGATGGCCAGGGACACAGGGGACATGATGGAGCTGGGACCACCATGGGAGCAGGAGGGTTTTCCAGCCCCCTTTACTGGGTATCTCTGAGCCCCTCTGGTGTTTGCAGCAGGGTTGAGATGGGGTTTTATCCTGGCTCCCCAGTGGCTCTTTCCATATGTGTGGCTGCTTGGCATAAGCCCCCGTGCATAGCGGAGCCACCCACCCTCGGGATGTTTGTGAGAGCCATAGCTTGGCCACCAGACAGGTATTTGCTGCCCTTTAAAGGCAGGATACTACTGGCTTTGATGTTCCATTCCTCTCTCCTGCAGCTTCTCTGGGTGTGCTGACCCTGTGGGGTTTTGAGGACCCCTCCATGCCCGGTGGGGTCAGGCTGGTGGGCGTTGCGTGCAGCATCCTCACCGTTACCAGAATCACAGAATCTTCTAGGTTGGAAGGGACCTTAAAGATCATTTTATCCAACCGTCAACCTAAATGACAAAAATAGACACCCACACAACAAACAAGGAGCATCATCACTAAACCATACCTCCCAGCACTTCATCAACCCGTCTTTTGAACACCTCCAGGGACGGTGCCTCAACCACTTCCCTGGGCAGCCCATTCCAATGGCTGATAACCCTTTCAGTGAAAAAATTTTTCCTAATATGCCGCCAAAACCAACCCTGGTGCAACTTGAGGCCATTTCCTCTTGTCCTGTCGCCTGTGACTTGAGAAAAGAGACTGACCCCCACCTCTCTACACCCTCCTTTCCGGTAGTTGTAGAGAGCAATAAGGTCTCCCCTCAGCCTCCTCTTCTCCAGGCTGAATAACCCCAGTTCCCTCAGCCTCTCCTCATAAGACTTATTCTCCAGACCCCTCACCATCTTTGTTGCCCTTCTCTGGACCCGCTCCAGCACCTCAATGTCTTTTTTATGGTAGGGGGCCCAAAACTGGACACCACCGGCAGCCTGGACCACCGCTGGTGCAGGTGAGCTGCTGGTGGTGGAGAAAGCCAGGAGCTGCTCCCCCCCCAACTCCTGCTCTCCCTCCCTTCCCTCCCTCCCTCCCTCTCTCCCCGCGGAGCGTTTGGACAAATAAAGTTCGGAAAAAATCCGAGCTGGAGCTGCTGACTCCTTGTGCAAGCGGTTTAAAATAGGCCACGCTGTTCCAGGCCCGGCAGCAGCCAGCTGGCCCCCGCGGCCTCCCCGCTGGAAAACAACTGGGAACAATAACACGGGAGCCCCGCGCCGAGCCTGTCACCGCCGCACAGGCAGCACTGGGACGTGACCTGCTGCCACCCTGCCTCCCCGCACGGCCTCCTGCCACCATGTGGGGCTGGGGGTCCCCATGGGGAGGTGTGTGTGGTGTGTGTGGGGGGCAATGCAGGGCTGGCAAGGACAGGAGGGGCTGCTTGGGGCAGGGAGGGGGCAACTTGGTGGCATTCCTGAGGTTTTGCCCTTTGTTGTGCAGGTGGGATGGCACCAGGAGGGGGAATGGAGGCATCAGGGTTTGGGGGGTGCAGAGGGGCATTTCCCCCCCCATCTTGCACCGGTTGCACCCCTATCTCTGCCTCTGGTGAGGTCTTGGGCAATCAACCCGCTGCTCCTATTGTATTTCTGTATTTTTAAGACAAAGTGGCGTTGCTGGCCGGGAGCCCGGGGGGGAAGCGGGCCCCAGGTGGGCTGGACAGTGAGGTGCCATGGGGTAGGAGCGTGTCCCCCCGGGGCCAGCTGGTGCCGTCAGCCTGCGGTGCCTTTTCCGTGCTCGGCGGTCCTTTGGGGACAGGAAGGGCTGCATTGTAAGACGGCCTTCCAGGATTTCCTCCAGCAGCCCTTCGGAGCAGGATGCGGCCGTGCACCGGCTTCCAGGGGAACCTGCAGCCCGCATGGATGCTGGGGTGGCCTGGGGACCCTCTGCTGCTCCTTTCCAAGCCAGCTGCAGGGCAACCGTGGGTGCTTGTGGTCCTGCTAATCCCAAAGGGGGCTCTGAAAAGCATGGGGCAATCCCCATGGCATGAGGGAGGGCTGAGAGCCACCCAAAGGGGTTGGAGTCCCATCAGCCCCATTCACCACCCTGACCCGAAAATGTTGTGTGAAGGAGGCAATGGGGTCCCCAGTGCAGTTTAGTTTGTGTCTGCTCCTAGAGATGATCCTTGAGCATCGTTGGCAGTCTCATGGACCAGCGTGCCAGCAAGAGCTTGGCCGGACACGGAGGAGGAGGAGGAGCGTGGTCCCCTGGGGTAGGTCCCAAAACGCAGGCACTGGGATGCTGCCTGGGAGGATGTGAGCAATGTGCCGGGGCTCCCAGGGGACCAGGGACATCGCCCCATCCCAAGCCTGCATGCAAACATAGGGACCATCCCATCACTGTCTCTGGCTTGTTTCCTTGTCCCTGGCCACCGCTGCTGGCACTTGCTTTGCTTCCCCTCATGCTTGGACCATTTCTGATCCTCCTCCCAGTGTGGTCTAGGAAAGAGAGAGCAGAAGCATCCATCCATGGGGACACAGTGGCCAGAGTCATCTGCTCCGGCAGCACCACAGCAGCCCAGAGCTGGGGCATCAACCAAAACCTCTCTGAGGGGTGCAGCATCCTCCCCTGCTACTGGTGCTGGCCATGCAGGACGTTGGCACTGCTGCTCATCCTCATAGCTCTGGCTGCACCGTTAGAAGGGCGATTCCTCGTTGTGAGGATTAATGGTTGCGTGCAACTCGCCTTGAAGAGCTCTCGGCACCTTGGCTTGGTGGGGGGAGGAGGAGGAGGAGGAGGATTTGGCAGCCGGGAGTAGGGGGATTAGCAGAGATTTGTTGGATCTCAAGGAGAGAGGTGCCAAGTTTTCTTTGCCGGGGTAGAAGTCCTGTGGCAGGGGACATCCTGAAGGATGCTGCATGTCCCTATCAGCCCATTGCAGTGCTCTGGGCCTGGGGCTTTCTGCATGAGGGAGCCCGGGTACCAGCGCCGCAGGGAGATGCCGAATGCGACACTCCTTGGGATGCCTCAGAGGTTAAAACCAGCTTGGGTTTAAGCCGAACCCAGGCGGTGCTGGCACTAAAGTGCTTTTTGGGAGCTCACTCCATCACTGGTTGGGGAGCGGGGAAGGGGGTGAGCTCGTACCCCGGGCGGCAGGGCGAGCCTGCAACATCTTGTGTAACAAGGAGCGAGCATCAAAGGGAAATGCCTGAGCGAAGCAATAACCCACGCTAACAACAGAAAGAAAAAAAAAAAAAACCCTCTCCCCTTTCATTTCCCTCCCTCCCCTCTTGACCTTGAAGAATGCTGGAAGGTGTCATGTCATCAGCATTTCCCAGCCGCTGGGAGCTGGAGGGGGGATTTTTTTTCTTCCTTCGGGGCACCCTGCCAAGAATAACAGCCGACTCCAGCAGGTCGGCACAGGAAGGGAACGGCTGGAACCTGATTTGCAGTCAGACGCTCGGAGAGCCAGAACGCGTTTTATTGAAGAGGTCTCCAGGGAGGCATAAACCTTTCCCCAAAAAAAAAAAAAAAAAAAAAGCCTTTCCGATGGAGCTGTATTTTTTTTTTTTCATATATATTTTAAAAAGCCTTTAAGATAAACTTGCTTTTAGCTCGCGTTGCTGGCATTGATGTACTGCAGGGGTGGGAGTGGGGAGGAATGAGGAGAGGTCGGGATGGGGACCCCATCCCCTGGTGCACCCTGATTTGGGGCTGGGTGTCAGATGCTGCTGCAATTTGCCTGGTGGGATCAGGCTCCATCTCTGCTGGCAGGGCGAGCGCATCCCTTGGGATGGATGCATCTAGCAGAAGCCAGAGGGAAAAACGCAGGAGCAACTCCTCCCGGGAAGGGAATGTTCTTGCCTGGGAGGCAACCTGGGCACAGGTCAAGAAGTTCAGTGTCCCCATCATAACCAATGCTCCCGAGTCCAACTGTGCTGCCTGTTAAACACCCCACGGCTGGAGATGTGGGAAGGTCCCCGGGGCAGGGACCGCTGGGTGCTGACAGCATCCTTGCAGCTGGAGGGAGCGAATCCCTGCTGGAAACCCACATTTGGTTGGGAAAGCAGGACACAGGGACACACTTTAACCGGACGGACCAAACATGAGCTGGGAAAGGAGGAGATACCCAGCCCACTTGGAAGCTGGGGAAGAATGGAGGGCTTTGTGGCCACAGAGGTACCTGCTAAGCTGGGGAGGGGGCTCTGGGGGCTGGTGAAGCCTCTTGACAGGCACCGAGGGAGAATGGCTCAGTACAGGGAAAGGATGAGCTGGTGGGTTTGGGAATTTGGGAGGTCTGGGCTCACGTTTCTGCAGATTAGCTCCTTTGCCTCAGTTTCCCCAGGCGTGATAGCTGAATTCTGTGTCCAAAGGGATGTGTCCATCGAGGCTGATGGGATCCAGCACCATGCAGGGAAGGGGAATCCAGGGTGGTGGGGATCAGCATCTGCTTCACCTGCGTGGCCAGCACCTTTCCTCTGCATCAGTACTCACCACAGCAGGGCCAGACCCTGACGGGCTGTGGTTACCACTGTGGGCTTCTGCCCCGTTATTGCCCACAAAAACTTTCCAATCCAGAAGCTTCTCTTCTCACCCTTTGGCTGCAGAAGGGACGGTTGATTCCTGATCCGCTCCAGCCTGCGGGGCCAGACCCTGACGGGCTGTGGTTACCACTGTGGGCTTCTGCCCCGTTATTGCCCACAAAAACTTTCCAATCCAGAAGCTTCTCTTCTCACCCTTTGGTTGCAGAAGGGACGGTTGATTCCAGCCTGCATTTACCAACCTGCCTTCAAAAAAAAGAAAGAAAACAAACCCCGTCCATCGCTTGGCCACCCAAAGGCACAGGAGAACCTCCCAAACAAGCACTTCCACCAATTCTTAGAGCGAAGACACCGGCGGCAGCCCTTGATCTGCGGCCCCGGTGGTGAACCTGCTGAGCTTCCAGCCCTTGGTCTGCTAATCTCCTCCCGCAGCTCGCTAAATCCTGCAAGATGTTCCCAATAACAAGCAGGGGTCGGGGCTCGGTTTGTTTGCAGAGCTTCATCCTTGGGGACATCTGGTACCTTTGGCTCTCCTGAGCTTCGGATAAGCAGCAGTTGGCTCTGGGGGAGCAGGGACTGTGGACGTTCACACCCTGGGGAGACAGGGGGGATGCCAGCAGGGTTGGGGTGATGATGGGTCTGGGGTGACAGCCACCAGTGCTGGCGTTCCTGGGGTGCTGCTGGCTGGGTGCTGTGCTGACAGCTCGGCTCCTCCCGGCTGATCCACATCCCGCTACTGGGAAGCACTGGGGAGGAGTGGGGTCCTCGCAGCCGGGGCCGCGGGATGCGGTGAAGCCGAGCAGCTCTCCAGCTCCCTTTTAATTCCTTTCCCAGCTGCGTTGCCTCATCGCCATGACCAGGCTGTAACCGGAGCGGGTCAGCGTTTTGCTGATGGAATGTTTTTCCATCGGGAAATACCAATTTCTGTGGGAACATCTCAATTTTGACCAAATTTTTCCCTTTTTTTTTTTTTTTGAGGGGAGGGGGAGAAAAGAATACTTAAAAAGCAGGCCTTTCAAGGAAGTTTGCCTTCCTCCTAACCTTGCTTTTCAGATGAGCACAGAATGGGCGTGCAGGGTGCGTGCTGATGTGGGAGTAAAATCAGGGCGAGGGAAAGCCCAAGGTGCGTTTCAAAAATGATAAGCTAGAATATTTCTTAAGAAGTCAAAATGGAATAAACTGGTATATTGACCTCAGAAAGACTTTCGATCTGGATTTAGGAGAAAGATTCAGCCTTTCTCTCTCCCACTCTATTTATATGGGCCATGTTGTCTTTTCCCGTGCAGCACTACTTGGGCATCCCGGGCACTGCTGCCTCCACTTGGGTTTGATATCCTGGGTACCAGATATTGGCAGGGGGGGAAAGACAACACTGAGGGGGATTTTTGACTGGGCAGGAGCCATAATGTCTGCCTGCTTCTCAGGGGGACGAGGATGCCCAGCTCCTCTGGGCTCTTTTGGAGCTCCACCAGCTCTGGCACCGGGTCCCTGCGGCTGCCCGGCGGGGCAGATGGCATCTTCGACTGGTGAATAACTGGCTGGGAATAGAAAGCTGAAATCAGAGACCGTGTCTTCCCGTTGCATCTTCAGCGTCATGTGAGAGGCTCCTTCCCTCCCATCCCACTCGGCAGCGGACGGGGCTTGCCTAGAAATAGCTCCTGGTGCTCACGCGGCAGGACCTCGACCTGCCCCACCGAGTGCCAGGGAGATGATGCCACACACAGCCCCCTCCACGGCTCCCTGCACTGGGGCTCGGAAAATACTTTGAGCTTGGAAAAGACTTTGTGCTGCCCGTGGGGGAGATGGCAAGCTGCTGGGATGGGTTTGTCCCCTGGGCTGCTGGACCCCCGAGGGCACTGCGGGGGCCGGGCTGCTGCTCCCGAATTTTTACTGCTGTGCAAACTGTTATTATTTGCACTGACAAACCTTTTTTTTCCTTTTTTTTCCTTTCCCCCCCCTCCTCTCTCTGTCCTCTCCACCCTTTTTTAATAGCAGCCTCTAACAGCCACACTCATTCTTCTTTGTTGACACGGCCCTTTGGCATCAGCACTTGGCATTTGCAGAGCAGCTCGTTCTGGAAAGGAAAAGAAAAAAAAAAATACTCTTTAAAAAAAAAAAATAAAGCAACCCGGCCCTTGTGCCTTGCAGGGGACGTGGCTCCCTCCTGCCTCGCAGGGCACGGTGCCACGGGGTGAATCAGTGCCTGGCCCTGGCTGGGGTGACCTGGGAGGTGCAGTAGGAGGTTAATGCCACTGGATGCCCCACGCAGGGGCTGAGGGTGCTGGGTCTGTACTTCACTTCCACACACGTTCACGCACTCCCACATGCAGCCCCGTGCTCCTCCAGGCTGGTCCCTGGGCTCCTGCTAGGACCAAGCCACCAGCAACTGCTGGACCAGGCACTGAATTGTCCCTGTGATGGCTTTGTCCTCTGGCTGTGGCAGGAGCAGCAATCTCTTTGCCGCAGCATCTCCGACAGCGCTTGGCGGAGCAGAGCAGCTCCAGCTCAGCTGCAGCGTGTCCCCACAGGGCTGCGGTGGGTGTCGGTGGCCTCCTCCTCTCCCCAGAGTCACCTTTCTCCATCCCAGGTCCCAGCAGCATCTCTCCCTCCCAGGCATGGACCACCCTGCATCCTCCTTCGCTGCAGACCCCGTGCTCCTGTCCACGGCTGCTGCTTTAGCACAGGACATCTGCCTCCTCTTCCTCTCTGCTCCCCCCACCGCTCCCCGTCACCCGCCCACAGCTTTTCTTGGGTCATCTTTTAATTATTTTTTATTTATTTCAGGCTCCCAGCCACGGCAAGGCAGATGTTCCTGCTCGTGCCAGCCGCAATCTTGGCTGAGAGCATCCTCGACTCACCTGCAAAGGAGCAGGGGAAGGAGTTTACAAGCAGGAGAAAAGCTGGCTGGGCTTTTCCAGCAAAAGGAACAGAAGAAAAGACAAATCGATTGTGAAAGTAAAAAAAAAAAAAAATCCAAAGAAAGGTTAAAGCAGCAGATTAGGCGTAAATCCTGACTATTTCCGCGAACCAGCCCTGTCTTTGCCATCTGAAAAAGCAGCACCAACCAAGTGCAGAGATCAGCCTTTAAAAAAAATAATAAATAATTATATATATATATAAAAAAAAAAGCCTGCAGAGAAAAATACAGCTGTTGAGTGCAGAGTTCAAGGTCATTGAACGCCAGGTCAATGCCCTGGTGTCCTGTGGCTGTGTCCTACCCACCCTGCCCCAGGCAGGTGACACCCCGGTGGCTCAGGCTGGTCGCCCTGTGCCTCAGTTTCCCCGGGTGGCAGAGCAGGGGGTCGTCACCCTCGCTTGTGTGTGGTGGCATTTATCTGTCCCCCATTGGATTTTGATCAGGGGTGACAGCCGGGCTGGGCTTCCTGCCACGGAGCCCTTTCCCTGCCTGGGTTTGCTCCCCGGGAGGACGCCGGGAGCCCACGGGCGGAGGTGGGAGCCCGGTCAGGCGCCGCGGAAAGGCTGCGGCTGTTCTGCCTCCCCGGCCGCGGGCAGCTGGGAATTGCCTCCTTGGAGAAATATTCCCTTTTTTCAAACACCAGACCCCGCGGAGGATTATCCGGAGGGGGTGGCTTGTTGGGGGGGGGAGCAGTCACGCTGTCTCGAAGGCACTGTGTTGTTTGAAATGCTCTTTAAGGCACTTGATGACTCACAGCAACAGCTGGAAGGAATAAGCAGTTGGTAATTTCCATATTAACCTCCTGGTCCTGGGGATGGGGGGGTAAGGGGGGGTGGATCTGCAGCACGTGCCTGCTCGTGAGGGTGCAGTGGCACCTCGCTGGTGTCCTGCCAAGTGGGTCCTGCTGGGCACTGTCCTGCAGTGCCTGAGGGGCCACAGGGATAGGGACAGGGGTAGGGATGGAGGTAGAGATGGGGATGGGGTTGGGGATGGGGATGGGGTTAGGGTTGGGGATGAGGTGCCTGAGGGGCTGCAGGGACGGGGACAGGGGTAGGAATGAGGATGAGGATGAGGATGGGGATGGGGTTGGGGTTGGGTGGAGGTAGAGATGGGGATGGGGTTGGGGATGGGGATGGGGTTAGGGTTGGGGATGAGGTGCCTGAGGGGCTGCAGGGACGGGGACAGGGGTAGGAATGAGGATGAGGATGAGGATGGGGATGGGGTTGGGGTTGGGATTGAGGATGAGGTGCCTGAGGGGCTGCAGGGATGGGGTTGGGATGGGGATGGGATTGGGGATGAAGATGGGGATGGGGATAAGGATGAGGTGCCTGAGGGGCTGCAGGGATGGGGAGAGGAATAGGAATGGAGATAAGGATGGGGTTGGGATGGGGATGGGGATGGGGTTGGGGATGGGGATGAGGATGGGGATGGGGAAGAGGATGGGGTTGAGGATGGCCTCAGCACCGTGCAGGCTGCTTGTGTATCCATCCTGAATCCCTACCCAATGCAATCTGGGGGAACACTGCACCGCGAGACCACTGGGGACCATTTGTACAGCACCTTGCACAACCAACGCCGAGCCCTGTCGCAATATGGTCACGCAGCGTCCCCTGCCTCGTAAGGGACATCTGTCCCTGGGGGTTTGCCTCCGTGCAAGGGGACGATGCTGCCATTGTGAGCCAGCAAGGAGGCCTAAGGTGGGCGCAGCGAGGACGTTTGCCTCCTCAACCTGGACCTCAGCCATCCAGCTTGAGAGAGGAGCCATCCCGCACCGCATCCCGCTCCCTCCCCACGGCATCCCGCTGTCCCCACGGCCCTGGGGCTCGGAGGAGGAGCGGGACCTGGCTGTCAACCATCCCCGACCCTCGGGGTTGCTTTAGAAGGCTGGCTCTGGCAGGAGGGCTGCGCGCCGGCGGGAGCCGGGGTGGAAAATCCTGTGCTAGGCTCGCCTGGATCCCCGCGCGCCCCGGGGGACGCGTTTGCCGCCAGGGCATATGTTTTCAGTTCTTGCCGAGGCCGACTTGAGAAATTTTCTCTCCCTCCCAAGCTTCTCTGTTGCAAACAGCAACCGCAGGGCCGGGGCGGCACAGGGTGATAAATGAGCTGCTCTGTCCCTGCGCAGCCAAAGCCCGGGAAGGCGCTCCGAGGCAGGCTGTGTCCCGGTGGGATGCAGGGGGGGGGGAACCGGGGGCTGGCGGCGCCTCCGGAGAGCGGCACTAAGAGGGGGTTGGTGTTTTGGGGTAGGGTGGAGAGGACCTGGGGGGGGAGGAGGGGGGGCAGAGGGGGTGGTTCTGGCCCTGCTGAGCTCCGGTCCTTGAATGCAGTGCGTTGTTTTCTCGCCCATCTGCGGAGCAGGCGGGAGAGCATCTGTCGGCCGCGCTCGAAGGGTGGGCTGAGCTGGAGACCGTGTGTCCCCCGGGAGCTCCGGCTGGGCAATCGGGGGCAGTCCC
>NW_015090842.1:8617151-8618581 GCF_001431845.1 Calidris pugnax | reverse complement strand
AAAATCCAGCGGGAGAAGGATGCTTGGATGGGATGTGAAGCATTCCCCGATGCGGTGCTGCTGCCCAGGGTCAGGGACCCTGTCCCACCTGGGTGGCCCTGTCCCATCTGGGGAAAGGGGTGACGCTGAGAGGCCACACGCACCTTTAAAGAACATCTGAGTCATGTGTCCCCCCCCCCGGGACACGCGCAGCGCTCCCGACGCCCTTGGTGCATAGAGCTGCCACCACATCAGGCCTATAAATAAATAAAATATAACGAGGCCCTGCTGTCTTCTGGAAACCCCTGAAAAAAAGCCCCGTAGAGCCAGTTCTCCCAAGGTATCGCGTTCCCCGCTTTGTGTGTCGCCTCCCACCACCCCACCGCTTCTTTATTGCCGGAGCCATCTGCGTGGAAACTGGATCCGGGTCCCCGAAGAGCCCTCCTGCCCCCCTGCTCGCGCTCCAGCTGATGTCACACAATCTGTTTGATCTCACGGCCAGTTGCCGGGGAGCGCTGGACGCCGTCACCCGCTGGCTGGGTGGGAGATGACATCAAGGGATGGTCAACCCACGGGGGGAAAAACGTAGCTGGGGTGCCCCGAGGGTGATGATGGTGCTCGCACCAAGGTGGGGGGTGATGAGGAGCTGGGAACGTTGTGGCTCCTCTCTGCATCAGCTGGGCGTCCTGACGCGTGGCTCGGGCGTTCAGCCTGTGGTCCTGCCTGTCCCCATGTCCCTGCTGTCCTACTGCAACTACCGACCTTGCCTCTTTGGGTCTGATCCTGCCCAGCACCCTCCTTCAGCAGGACAGGCTCAGGGCTTTGCAAGGACAGGACCAGGGGACGTTGCAGCGACTTGCCATGAACTCAAACCCCACCGTTCTGAGGTGCTCCTTCATAAAATGACCGCTTGAAAAACATCCTTACGGCTGCTAATATATATATATATTTTATTTTATTTTTTAAGCCGTGCCGAGCCGGTGGGTATGCTGACTGGCTGCTCGGGGTGGTTAATAAGTCAGGTTTAATTGTGGCTGGACCCGGGGACAGTTTGCACTTCCGCGGTGCCTATTGTCCAAGGACAGCAAAGTGCTTCACAAGCACTAAATCTTATCGCGGGCTGCAAGGCAGGTAAGGATATACCGGGATTATTGCATGCGTCGCTGAAACGGGGCCAACTCCGGCTGGGAACACATCAGCTATTTACCAGCCAGTGGCAAAACGATGCAGCATTTTAGGACCGAGCGGGAAATAGAATCTGGTATTGAACTGGAACAGCAGCAGGACTTTTTAAACCTCAAATAAATCAACCGGGGCTGACCGGTGGTGGGGATGCTGAGTTACCGGCCGGTGGGCAGCGCCGTAAAGGGCAGGGGGGGGACGTGGCGGGTGCTTTCGGGCAAACCCCTCCGTGGGATCCGTCCCGCCGCCGTGAACCGGGACACGGTGCC
>NW_015090842.1:8606093-8616000 GCF_001431845.1 Calidris pugnax | reverse complement strand
GGGCTGCGGCGGGGGGCGACGGGGTGGGACCCCGCCGCGCCGCCGCGCCGCCCCGCCGAGCGGGAGGAGGAGGAGGAGGAGGAGGAGGAAGAGGAGGAGGAGGAAGGGCCGGCGGCCGGTTCTGACCTCTCCGAGCTCTCCGACGCCGAACCCCTCTCCGAACCCGAGGGGGCGGACGGCGGGGCGCGGACCCCCCCGGCGGTGGGGAAGCGGGGGCCGCCCTGCTGCTCCTCGGAGGACAGCGAGATCAACATCACCAGCGAGGAGGAGGAGGAGGAGGAAGGCGGCGAGCGGCCCGCTTGGGCGTCGGGCACCGCCTGCTACATCTGCGGCAGCCCCTTGTCACCCACCACCCAGCACCGCGTCCACGTGCAGAAGCAGGAGAAGACCTCCCCGGCACCTTTCTTCCCTTTCCTCTGGCTGCACAGCCCCCCGCCGGGCGCCCAGCCCCTCTCGCCCACCGGCAGCACCCTGGTGTGCCCCTGCTGCTTCGCCTCCCTCATGCAGCAGTGGCAAAGCTTCGAGTTGGCCAACGTGCCCGTCCTGCAGCGGCTCTACGTGGTGCCCCTCAACGCCGCTGCCATGCCCGCCAAGGGCCGGCGAGGGCTGAAGGAAGACGGGGTGGGCGCCCCGCCGGCCCCCGAGGCTTGCTACCTCTGCGGGGAGGAGTGTGGCAAGGAGGCGAGGCCGGTGGCGGCCAAGATCACCAACGGCAACGCGAAGAGCACCATGCATTTCCCCTTCCTCAGCCTCCTGCCCTGCCCGCCCAGCGCCAAGGGGCTGAACAAGCACTGGGAGGTGAGCAGCTGCCGCAAGTGCTTCGGGGTCTTGCAGGACCTCTGGGCCATGTACAGGGCCTGCCACAACGAGGAGCTCATCACCTCGGTCCAGAGCTTCCTGGGGAGGTACCACCAGGTCTTCTCCGCTGGTGACCCCGGCGGCCACCCCGCCGTCAAGCCTGGTCCCACCTCCGTCTGCTACATCTGCGGGGCCGAGCTGGGAGCTGGCAAAGAGTTCCAGCTCAACGTCAACCCGCCGGGGCGATTTGGGGAGAAGGAGCCCTTTTTCCCCTTCCTGACCGTCTACCCACCCGCCCCGCGGGCCAGACCGGCCGACTCAACGGGGCTGGTGGCCACCTGTGTCCTCTGCTACCATGACCTGCTGGGGCAGTGGCTTCAGCACGAGGGCAGGAACTCCCACCACCCCAGCAGCGCCTGGTCCCGACAATACAAAGTGGAGACCTTCGTCTGCTTCTTCTGCCGGCAGGAGAAGAAGCGATGCCTTGGATTAAAAGCGGTTCAAGTGGCCAGGCTCCCCGTCTTCCTCTACACCCTCCGCGTGGCCAACAGCTTGCTGGTGGATGACGGGAAGCAGCTGACCATCGGGGCTTGTGCCGAGTGTGGTGCTGTGGTCCTGGCCGGCAAGAGCATGACCCCGCCGGAGCTGCTGGCAGCGGCACCCCCGGCTCTCCTCCCCAAGGTAAGGTGGTTGGCCTGGACCCCATCCCTCCCCTCCCAGCGTTTCCCAGCTCCCATTGAGGAGGAGGAGGAGGAGGTGGAGCGGTGACATAGATGGATGCTCTCCTTTCGGGTCTGGTCCCTGGGGGCGAACGCTGATGGATGGGGTGCCTTTAGCAATGAACTTTTGGAGCTGTCAAGCTGCGAAGGAGCAGATAAAAATCCTTCCAAGAGTTGGGGAGAGCCAAGACCCGTCCCGTTGCAGAAGCCTGCGTCTGTGTTGCTGGCGCCTGCTCGCTCGCAGCCCTGTGTGAGGGAGGTGGGGGCCAGCACGGAGGAAATCCTGACCCCGTACCCCTCGCCGTCGAGGGTGATCGGAGGGGAAGGAGGGCTGGCCAGCCTGCCCTCCGGGACAGCATCCTCGGGAAGCTCAAAGGAGCGCGTGGCCTCCGCCACCCTAGGAAACTTCCCAAGTTATCTCTGGTTTTATAAGGCGCCTTAATCAAAGGGTTTCCCTTTGGAGAAACCCCGGCCCTTCCCGCAGCCAGGGAGGCTGGTGTGTGGGCTTGGGGCTGGGTGCCCCCTGACTTGTGGTGCTCTGGTTATTTTGCAGCGAGGGACCCCAGGGCAGCATCCCCCCGTGCCTACAGCCCCCTGTGCCCCCCGACGGACCCCTGGAGGGTCTCATGGGTGTCATTGCCCGGGTCCTGCTGGTTTCCCAGGTGACTTCTCTGTATCTCCTGCTGGGGCTGCGTGGGTTGCTTTGGGGGCATCACCTAGAAAGCAGCATGGCGGAGCAAAGCTTTGCTGGTCGTGAGCTTGCCTTCCTCATGGGATGGGGAAATAACTGCTTTTACCCCCCAAACGTCCAGCTTGCAGGAGTGTGCTGGAGGGCAGCTGCTCTGTATCTGCAAACCAGGCCCCAGGCCGGACCCTGTAAAATGCCAGCGTCCTCAGTCCCTGAGTTCCTTTTCAAAGCCTTTCGGCTCCGTTCGTAGCCAGAACCCTGCGGCTCTCCGAAGCGCTGGCATTTTCTTTAGAAATGTAAACCAGCCCTTCCAAGACAGCGCTCCTTTTCTCTCTGGTTGCTCTCCCTTGGCTGGTTACAAATATAATTTTCCCTTCAGCCCTGCTGGTTCCTGAGCCTGGGGGGATGCTGCTTGGAAAGCCACCGGGCAGGAGCTGCGCACACTGGAGGGGTCAGCGTGCCTGGCACCGACACCGGCACCGGTGCAGGAGGTTGGGTTGGTGCTGGCGATGGGAATCCTCCAGAAGCCATTGCTTTTGGGCAGTTTCCCTGGGCTCTATCAGCCCAAGCCAGAAGGTCCTGACATCCTTGCAGGTCATTCATGGGCGCAGGTGGTTTGTTTTCAGGCTCACCCCACAGGGGAGTCTGAGTCCAGCCACCTCCACTTGCCGTGTTGTGGTGGGGTCTGAGATGGTGGAGACTTTCTGGATGTTGGGCTGGGTGCAGTGTTGCATGGGTTGTGATGTCCGTGTAGTCATGGCCACGCTGCCCATCTGTCCATCCCCTGGTCTGTTGGCATTTGCAAGGTGCTGGCTGGTGGCCACGGAGGGCTTGGCAGTCAGGCAAGCGTCCCGTGGTGTAACCCCCGGGGTATGATGCTGGGGTGGTGCTCCAGCAGAGCCTGGGTGGGTACAGCTGGTGACGGGGGACAGCATCCTCATGTCCCTAGCTGGTGTTTCACTCTTCTGCCCCATTAGTGTCCCCAGGCCACATCATGGGGACATCATGGACAGCAATTCTGTCCCAGCTCTGATACCAGCATTGATTGCTTCCTGCAGGATTCATTAGTGCCCCCCCCAGAGCCCGGCATATCTCAGGCTTTGCCAGTCCTTGTCCCCTGCTGGCCCCAGCCCCAAACTCCCCCTTGGGCTCCTGCCTGCAGCCCCGTCTCCGACCCCAGCAGCTCTGAAAAGCTTTTGTGTGGGGCTATGAAAGGCAGAGGGGGAGGAGGAGGAGGAGGACGCGGAGGGTGTCCTGGGGAAAGGATGCTATTCAGTTCCTCCCTCTTGTTCCTGCATTTGCTAATGAGCAAATTAAGGGGCTGCTACAAGGGGCAGGGTGGCAGGAGGCAAGGCAGAGCTCTTCCACTGGGGAAGCTGCCAGGGAAAGGCATGGCTGGTCCTGGGACCATTCCACTTTGCCAGGCTCTGCCGTGTCCTGGTGGTGACTCTGACTGGCCAGAAGGGCCTCTGGCCTTTTTGCTCCCCGTCTCCAAATACTTCCCATCAGGCTGAGACCTCACAGATGTCAAGGTTATTTAAAACATAGCTTAATGCTTAGCTAATTTAACCGTACCCTCGTGCAGCCACGCTGCCTGCTGATCACCCCAGATGAGCTTTTCACTCTTGTGGGACGCCCAGGTCCCCGGTCAGATGGGACCAGGCAGAAGGGAATGGTCCCAAGGGATTAGAACCACCTCCCTGTTCCTTGCAGCTCTGCAACTTCATTTTTTGGATGCTCTTGCTTTTCCACACGCCCAGGATTGGCACCCCCCGGGCACATAGAGCTGGTGGTTTGCTGCTGTCCTGATCACAGGTGGTTGACCAAGATGGCTCAAGGTGTGAGGCACCAGGTAGATATAAAAAATGCCACCAGATACCCCTACATCTCCCTCTCTTAGCAAGGCAGCAAGAGCAGGATGGGGCTCAGGTGCTCTCTGTAACAGCTGGGAGGTGCTAACGAGGGAGCCCCCCACCTGAGGCTCATTAGAAGGGTGGAGCCTCCAGTATTTTAGGTGGGGTGGTGGCTCTGGTCCGGCTTGATGTCAGGAAGCAGTGGGGCAGGTGATGCTCTGTGGTGGTGTGATGTTGCCTGTGGGTGCTGCAGGAGGTTCTCCTGGAGGTAAGTTCTGCCTGGCAGAGGGGCTGCTGCAGAAATGCTACTGCTGTTGGCTTGAGTGGGGTGGGTTTGGGTTCTCCCGCCAAGAAAAAGTGGTAATGCTGAGCTTTGGTAAGGGTACATTGGCATGGCTCTCCTTTGGCTTGTCCCCCTTGGTCCCCTCCAAGGTGTGCAGGTGTGTGCTGTGAGAATGTGTACTCTTTCCATGGGATCCGTGCAGTTCTGTGTGCCTGTTGGTGCAGGGTTCCTAAATTTAGGATGGTTGTACTGCCACCAGGTATGATGTCTTGTACTCCTCATCCTGAGAAGCCACCTGTGCGTCCCACCACTGAGCTCCTCCAGGAGGAACTGGCTCCTGGGGTGCTGTGGGACAGGCAGCTGCTGGAGCAGGGCAGGTGTGGGGGCTGATTGCTTTGAGTAAACCATTTCTCTAAAGGGGCAAAGGGCTGTGTCACCAGCAGTTCCAGGTCAAGGGCTGCTTGTGCTCAACCTGGTCGGTGTTCTCTGGGCTTGCACTGGTCCTTTCTCTCTGCTAGGGAAAAACTTCTCTAGCCTTCCCAACTTTTTCCATCTTCTCCTGCCGCCGCTCTTGCTGTAGTTGTGTACCTGTACGAGTGAGTTCTGTTGGTTGGTTTCTTTGTTTGGGGGTTGTTTTGTGTTTTTTTTTCTCCCACTTGCAACTTTTTGCAAATACATTCAGTTTCATGGAAGACTCTCAGATCCCACCCTAAGCTGTTTCTCTGTTGTTTGGGTGCTGCGTGGTGCTGGGCAAAATTTGCAGCCAGTGCCCTCCTGCTCCTTGGGAGGACCCAGAACTTGCTGCCATGTCTCCAGCCCTGTCCTCGGGCTGGTTTCTGAGCATCACCTGGTGTTTTCCATGTCCCGTTCTTGCTTTGTAGGGAACACCTGAGTCCTGTTGTGTGGGGCTGTGCCTGGCAGGGCACAGCCAGGGTCATGGGGCCGAGTCGGCTGCACTGATTGCTTGGCAGTGGTGTCGTTTGCCCAGCTGGGGATTTGGCCCCTTTTTTTTCAGGTTACGAGCTCCAAAGGTCGTGCTGCATTTTCGAAACGCTATGTCAAGCTTACAGCTGTTGGTGGGCATTTTCTTTTTGCCTTTTGAAAAAGGTTTTGGGCAAACATCAAAGAGTTCTTGTGTTGATGGCTAAACCTTGTCCTGCTGATGCTGAGCAGCAGCAGAAACTCCTGGAAGCTGGGAAAGCAAACCCAGGAGGTGGAGGATGATGGCCAGTCCTCCTCCAGCATTGCACCAGGCCAAATTCCCAGTGAGGGTACGGATATTCGGATATATCACAGCACAAGAAATAAGAAGCCCATGCAGGAGGGGTCCCAGGTCATGGACAGGCAGGCAGGACCTCTGGCTTGTTTGCATCTTTTATTAATTCTCAAGCAAACCAAAAACCTTCCAGGGAATGGCAGTGTTTGGGGTGGTTGCACTTTCTCTGCCAAGCTGATGGCTCCTCTGTGCGTCCCCAGCCCGGGCTTCATGTGTGGGCTGCGTCAGGCTTCTGCTTGTCCCTTAAACATAAGGGAGGAGCAGAACCGGTCTCATTCATCTCAATTTTTCGGCTTCCAGCTCGGGTTGGCTTTGGTGGTAATATCTGTGCTGGTGCCAACTTTTACCATCGCTAATTCTAGCGGGTCTAGAGCAAAAAAGCAGGCCAAGGTATTTTAAGCCAACTTTACTGGGATAAACCTGGTTTGTTTGCAGCATATGTCTATGTAAAGATGTTTTTAGCGAGGCTGGCGTTGTCTTTCAGCAAAGCAGCTTCCTCCGCAGCACCTGCCGTGGCTGACACCGAGCGGGGCTGGCGTTTTGGGATGAGCCCTCCATCCCGGCAGGGAGGTGGCAATATAATCGTGATATGACTCCATGTCTCGGGGGCATGGCCTCCCGTGGGATCGTGTTCCCAGATGGGCAAACAAAGAAACAACACGAGGAAAATGTGCTGCTTGCTTTTTCCTGCCCATGGAGTCAGGGAGGGTTTGGTATGTACCCGGGGCCGGGTTGGAAACCTGCACTCCTCCATCCCTCCTCATCCTCACCCCAGCACTTAGGCTGTTTCAGAGCCACCCCATGGGCTGGTGGCTCGTCCCCCCTGGTCTCTGGCTGGGGGTACATGTCCTTTAACACCAGGGTGGGGGGAATAGCAAAGGGGCCCTTTTGCTTTGGCCAGGCTGACCTTGCTGTACCAGCTGCCCAAAATACCAGGGCTTCAGCGCCGCTGCCTCCTCATCCTCACCCCACCACTTAGGTTGTTTCAGAGCCACCCCATGGGACGGTGGCTCGTCCCCCCTGGTCTCTGGCTGGGGGTACATGTCCTTTAACACCAGGGTGGGGGGAACAGCGAAGGGGCCCTTTTGCTTTGGCCAGGCTGACCTTGCTGTACCAGCTGCCCAAAATACCAGGGCTTCAGCGCCGCTGCCAGCCACCGTGTCCTCCAGACCTTGTGCTGACTCCACAGCTCACCAGCTGGCTGCTATATATTTATTTTTTATCCGCCCCACCCTGACTTCACCCCCCCCACCCCGTCCCTCTCTCCGGCCGCCTCACCCCTTGCCTTTCCCAAAAGCAGCAGTGGGGGGACTGGCAGCCTGAGCGCTGCCTCTCTTCTGCAGGCACCTGCCCAAAAAACGCTGGCCTGAAATACGTGCTGCCCAGGAAACCCTGCCTGCACCCCCTGAAATAGCACCCCCCCCAACCCCAGGGAGGGGGGACTGGCTCCGCTCTCATCCCCTGCGATGAAAACGCTTTCGCAACCGCTGAAGCATCTTGCAGCAGCCTCCCTGTCTGCGCCTCCTGCGAAGCCCCGGCCAAGTCGGGAGATGGGGTAGAGGGACAGACGGACGGACTGATGGACGGACGGCTCTGGCTGTTGCGGCCGGACAGATGTTTTGTCCAGATACTTGGCCTTTCTCGGCTGTCCGGGAAGCCCGGTCGCGGAGGGCAGCCCGGGATGCTCTTTGGCCGCTTCCCAGCGAGGAGGAACCTCCCCGCCGTCGCAGCGTGGGTGCCTGGTTTTGCAACCTCCAGCCCAGCTGATGGCAGGAACTGGCTTTTCACCGACCTCTACCCCCTCCGGGCTGCACCAGCCAGGTCCTGTGCCAACACCCCCCGCTGCCATCGGCGTCCTCGGGGCCTGAGCCGCGGCCAAGGAGCTGTTTCCATCTCCTGAGCAGGCTCTGGGGACCCGTGAGGTTTTGGGGACCGCCTGGGCACGGAGCACAGCTGGTTTGCCAGGAGCCTGTTTGCACCTCGCTGGCTGTGATGGGTGCCCGCTGAGCCCTGGGTCTGTGCCCGTGGCTTTTTTTGGGTGGGTGGGGGGGGTTCCTGCTTGGTCCCTGTCAGCATCTTTGGCATGTGCTGCTCCGAGGAGGGTTCTCCCTGGGGCTCCTTGGCTCCCCAGGAAGGGCTGTTGGCCAAAGAGCTCCTGCTGCTCCTGTGCTGCTGGACAGCATCTGGCCAGATGTTGCCCTTTCTCCATGCAGGAGAAGACCTGTGCTGCCCGCTGGGGTCTTGGGCTTGAAGGGATGGCATGGAAATGTCCCTCTGATGTGTCGGGGGGGTGACACTGCCCTCCTTGAGGACTGCCAGGGGCAAATCCAGGAGGGTGGTAGGGCAGGAGGTTGGGCTGTCTGGTGCCAGCCTGGGCAGGTGATGGTTTGCTCTGGCAGCTGGGTGAGCAGCTGCTCCAGCATGGTGCTGGTGGCCACGCTGGCCCTCCTGGCACATGCCAGCCTTGCTGTGGTGTGGCTGATACAGCATTGTGCAGCTGGCCTGGCCTCAAAGCCACTTTTATCCCCACCTGAATATTCAGTAGCAGAACAGGGAAGAAGTGGTCGGCTCCTGTTCTTGCTCCGGGAGGAGGAGGAGGGCAATATCTGGGTGCGCTTTGCAGCCTGGCATGATTGTGGTGCTTCTTCTCCCTCTCTTTTCTGTATTTTCCTCCCCGCCTTCCACCTTGGTGCGAGTGCTGCCGGGCTTTAGTAGCTCTGGGGAGACTGAAGTCATCTGTTTACCCGTGGAGCTGGCGTGCTTGGAGGAGCAGCAGCAGCTGCCCTGGCTTTCCCTCTCTCAAACCTGCGGCGAGGTGCCTGTGCCGAGCGTGCCACGACCCATGCCAGGGCAGGGCAAGCCCCGTGGCCACCCTGGGGCCACCTCACATGGCAGCAAACGGGGCTGGGGGGGTGTGATGCCGTAGATTTAGGAGCTCCCTCCAGCTGGAGAATTGCTGAGATGCTGCTTTGGTGCCGATACACAAGCACTGGGGCTGGATGGGCTGTTCCTGGTTGCAGCGTGGACCCACCGTGGGATTTACCCGGGGGTTATTCAAGCCCCTGGTACACAAACTCAGGAAATCAGTCTGGCCCGGTGCTGCCTCTTTCCGGCAGGGCCAGCCATGGCATTGCCCGCCCCAGTGCCCGTGGTGGGCAGGGGTTTCAGTCTGACCCCTGGGGAGGGTCTCAGTACCCCCAAGGAGGGATGTGAAGTGAGGCAGAAGGGGTGGCAGGGAGCAGTTTAGCACCCCATGCTCTCTCCCAGTTCCCTCACCCCCCGGTGAATTTTTTGTCTTCAAGTTTGGAGCTAAAACAAGGCTGAGAGCCAGCTGGGACACCAGGGAAGGTCACCAGGGGAGATGGGTAATGGTGGCCATGCAGCCAGGAGCATCCCCCCCCTTGCCATGGGGATGGGCAGCTGCCTGCAGTGGTCAGAGGGCAGGAGCCTGGTGGTGGCTTCCAGCCAGGGAGGATGCTGGGGCCGACCCAGCACAGAGCCCGGGCTGTTTCCAGGGCTGCCTGTCCCTCCGTGACCCTCCTCGAGGCTGTGTGCTGGCATGCTGGCACCTGGTGTGTCCCCAGCACCTGCTGCTTTTGGGGCTGGGGGCTTCCATTGTGGGGGCATCTCGCCCTTTTGAACCCCAGCCAGAGCTGGGTGCCGGTCCCTGCAGGACCCACTGTACCCCATGGCACAACTCGGGCTCTGCTACAGCCCTGTGCTGGTTGATTTCCCCCCCTGAACCCCAAAAATGGTTTTGAACATCCATCCTGGCTTTGGCCCCCTTGAAAGGAGGGAGCACATCAGCTGGTGGCTTGAGGAGGGGCCACCAGCAGCCACCTCAGTCCCTGGGGAGCTGGACACGAGGACACTGTGGTCGCTGGCAGGGACCTTGGAGCAGGGAACCTTGGTGGCAGCCAAGGCGTCAGCGGTTTGCAGCCGCAGCGGGACGGACAGACCCAGGGAGGGAGGGATGGATGGATGGACGGATGGATGGACAGACAGACAGACAGACAGCTGCGTAAAGCGTCTTGGGGGCCACGTGCGGGGTGTGGGGCGAGCAGCAAATTGCCACCGTCACCTCCCATCTGCCTGCAGCATGTTTCTGGAAGTGGGCTGACTTCAGTCGGCCGTGAAGCTTTTCATCGGGTGATGATCAAGTGCTAGTGATTTCACTTATTACCCTGGCCAGGAATAAAAAAAAATATATATATATGTACGTATGTCTCCCGCCCTCCCTCCTTGTCTTCACTGCTAAAACAGCTGCATTTTCTTCTCTCCATCTCTCCC
>NW_015090842.1:8598993-8606083 GCF_001431845.1 Calidris pugnax | reverse complement strand
CCCCCCCCCCCCCCTCCCTCCTCCTCAGAGCAGGCAGCAGGAGTTATCCCGAAGTGAAAACACGGCAAAGACAAGGCCCTTCAGTTTTCCCGGGAGGTAGCTGTGCCAAGGTCAACCCGGTGTGGGGACGGGGCCCTGGCTGCTGCCCCAGGTTTTGGGGAAGGGGGGGGGGGGGGGTGGCACCCCAGGGGGCTCACCGTGCCCCGGCGCAGAGGGCTCCCCGGGGAGCCAAGGGGGGGGAAGCCGCCTCTCCTGCCTGCAGACAGAGTCCAGATGCCCCGGCTGCGGCGTCTCTGGAGGGGGGAGATGAATTCACTCCTGCCGTCTTCTGTTTTCAGGCCAGAACATCTGCACAGTAACTGGGAAATCTGGGCTTTCTCCTGCTTCTCGGCCAGGTCCTGTCAGTCCTTTCCTCTTCCAAAAAGGGCTTTGGTGGTTAGTTGTGTGGGTTTTTTGTTGTTTTGGTTTTTTGGGTTGGTTTTTTTTTTTTTTTCCCTCTTTCCCTCTGTAGCTTGTGCTGTGTAACCTGCTCCCTGCCGTGTATCCTCTCAGGGCTGTGCCTGGGTTTTACTCCACGCAGCTGCTGCAAAGCTGGAGCAAAGCAGGGTGTTTTTTAGGGCACCCCCCTGTCTCAGCCACCCCCTGAGCAGCCACTTGGGGACTGCCCCGGGAGCAGGTTATCCCCAGGCTGGGTGGCTGGCGGCAGAGGGATGCGCCGTGACACAGGGGCTGCTACATCACTTATTCCATCATGATTTTCCCTTCCTGATTCCCCCATCCTTGTGCTCCCAGGAATGATCCTGCATCCCCAGAGCCCGGGTGCTGTGTGCTTGGGACTCTAACAACCCCTTTGCTCCCTCCTGAGAGCTTGCACTTGGAAACATGCAGGGCTGTGGCAGGGTGGGGACCACCCTGGTCCCACACCCCCCATCCTCCCCCCCCTCCGTCCCTGGCTCCCCATTATTTCCAGCAGTGAGCAGCTTGGCCAGGCTGGCTCTGGGCTGGCCAGGAAGGCTCTTGGCTTGGCAGCATCCCACACGGGTGAGGTTTCTTCTGCAGCCCTGCCGCTGGCTCCAGCTCCTGGCAGGGCTGTGCTCGGGCACCTCCTCTTCCTCGCTGCAGCTTCCCCAGTGCCACGGGGACCCTCAGCAACGCATGGCCCTGCTATTTGCAGCCCTCCAGGAGGAGTAAATCCTGCTGGGTCCCCTCTCCTTCCTCCCCTCCCCGTGGGGCAACCCTTGCTCTCAGCAGCCTGACCTTCCTCCACCCAAGCTGCCGGGGTCTAGTGAGCCCAAACCCCTCTCCATCCTTTATCGTACCCCCTTCTCCTTCAGGCACAGTTTTCCTCCCTCTTTGCTTGCCTTTTTGTCCCTTTGCTGTGTTTCCCCCCCTCTGCTTGCTGCCCTATTTCTGGCCACACTGGCCCTGTGCCCGATGCCCTCTGCTCGAAGTGGAAGGAAGGGCTCTGGGGGAAGGAGGGCAAAGCCCGGGTGATGCCAACAGAGGTTTGACCCTGGCTTGGAGAAAGGGCCAACTGATCAGAGGGCATTTGAGGCCATGGACATCATGGGTGCCACCTTCCTCCTGGGTCCCAAGGGCAGCCAGGGCAGCCCAGAGTGGGCTGGGCTCTTGCAGCACCCAAAAAGGCAGCGAAGATGGGAGATGCCACCCTTCTTTTGGCACTTTGGGGACTTTTGGGGCAAATGCCTAAATATGGAGGCAGTGCTTCCTTCCCTTGGGCTTCCTGGGAGAAGGGGGAAGCCCTCAGGACAGGGTGATTCTGGGTGGGCTCAAGGGCCAATGCGCTGCCTGGAGGAGATGGCTGGGAGCTGGGCAACCCTGGGCACACTGGGGGTGACGTGCACCCAATGTCCCCTTCCTGGGGACAGCCACATGGTGCTGGCTTCGCAGCTGCTATTTCTGGCCCCTCCGTGCCCTCTGTGCCGCCGTCCCCAGCGCCGGGGCAGGCAGGGTCCTGCTATGGGCAGCTGCTGCCCTTTCCCTTTTCATTCCCTCGGACCCATGGGATGGATGGAGACAGGATGAGGAATCCCCCCCTCCACCCCCTGGCGCGGGCAGCGATGGAAAAGCTCAAGATCTCTTGGGATCTCCCCCCTCAGCCCTGTTTTCCTCCCATTTAAACCCGGCATGCGTCTCTGTTCGGTGGGCGGCTGTAAAAATAGCACTTGGTTTGAGTTAGGAGGGTGGCGGGGAAGGGCTGGGAGGGGGCCGGGGTGCAGGGGGGAGGTCCGGTTTCTCCCTTTCCTGGAGGAATTAGGGAGGCCACATGCTGCCAGGAGTGTTTGGCTGGTAGAGGCAAGCGGAGGCTCCGAGGAGGCGAGCAGGCGTCCGCACAGATGGAAATTTGATCACCCACGGCTCAACAGATTGTTTGATTTATTTTAAAATCAAGCAGATGGCTGCAACAGGAGTTTGTTTAAGTTCAGCTCCGAGCTGGGCCAACGGCCAGGATACTCGGGGGGTAGGCGTGCCAAAAAATGTTCAATGACTTTGGTCATCACCCACCTCTCCTCCTCCTCCTCCTCTTCTTCTCCCTCGCTCCAGCGCACACACCCCGGCTCCCCCTCTTATCGCATCCTCGCCTTCATCTCTTGGCTCTACCATCTCGCTTTGTCTCTCCCGGGCGGGTGTGCAAGCTTGCCCTCTGTTTTTCCTCCACGACTGGCTCAGGAGGGTTTAACTCTTTCCCCATCCATCCCCTTGCCCTGGCTTTATTGTACCGTGGGGGTGCAGGGAGGTCCCTCCCCCCCCCCCCAAACAGAGAGAGGGAGCAGCCCCTTCCCTAGGTGGCTCCTTCCTCATCTCCTCCTTCTCTGGGTATGATGTGGGGCACGGAGCTGGGGGGAATGGAGGGGTGGGTGTCCTAGCTGGGTGCCCAGAGGGATGCCCTGACTCCTGTGACCGTCCCACCATGGTGGGGAGGGGGTGGATGGGTCCTGGTGTCCCCCCACCCTGCCCTGAATTGGTGGTGGCCTGAATGGAGATGGGGTCCCAGCAGCGTGTGATGCTGCCAGACGGGGGTACATTGAGTGCTTGGCCTGGGTCCCCCGTCTTGGGGACCAAGGAGTGACAGGGGGATGGAGAAGAGACCCTTGATGTAGCACGTGGTGTCTCTGGACACGTTTCTGGCCTCGCCGCCATATGGCCAACAAGGAAGGGGCTGGAGGAGCTGGTGGGAAGCAGCCTGGGATGTGCTAAACTGTCGTAAACGGGACAGGGAAGGCTGTGCTCAGGGCTTTAAACAGCTCCGCGCCACCGGGCTGGCTCTGTGTGTGGGGTCTGGCCACCCTGGGGCAGCCCGGGGTCCCCAGCACACGTGGCCGTGTCCCCTCACCCTGCTGAGGGACGTCTTGGATGCTCTCTGTAGCAGGGACAAGGAGCTCTCTGCTTTTCCTGGGGTGAGCAAGTGGGGTGCTCCAGGAGCACCGGGCATCCTGCTCCTTGGTGGCCTCGGGATGTCTCTTTGCCCCGTGCCTGTCCCACACACCTCCTGGCATGGTGGCAGGTTTGGCACATGGGTGGCACACGCTCTCGCTGTGGGTTTTCACGCCACAGGAACTGCCTTTTATCCCATTTTGAGGAGCAGGGTGGCTGGGTGGGCAGTGGGAAGAGGGTTTTCCCTGGCACCCGACCACCCCCTTCCCCGGCGGGGCTGGGGTCTGCGGGTCCCGCTGGGGAGAAGAGGGGCTGGAAGGGGTTAAGGCAGGCAAAGGAAAACAAGAGTGCTGCAGGGCCTGGGTGGCTGACAAGCCAAACAACTGTTTTTGACTCACTGTTGCTGCCTTGCCAAGTGCAATTGCTTCCACATTCCCATCCCCTGGCTGGAGGGGCGCGGGGAGACGTTGGCTTTTCGCGGTCGGGAGGGGAAGGGGGATGCCGGGGGGAGCGGCAGCGGGAAGGGCTGGCTCCACGCTGCTTTTTCTCGGCTCTTCTCTCTTTTATTCCCCTCCCTGTCGAGTGGCAGGAAGGGGCAGGGGGTGATGCTGCTGGGTGTGGGGGGGTGATGATACTGGGGGATGATGCTGCCAGGGTCGCTCGTGCCAGCTCCCGGTGGAGCATCCCTTCTGCCAAGCCCCAAAAGTGGGAGAAGAAATGGGGGGGGGGGGGCGGCTGAAATGCACCCCCAGGGTTGTGCTGCCCCTGCCTTCTCTTGCTGTTTGTCTGCAGGGGGGGACCCTGAAAAGTGGCTCCTTCCTGCATCCCTTTGCCTCCCCTCCAGCTCCTGTCCCCTCTCTCCCGCAGCAGCCAGGGATGGAGCCCCCCCATCCTCAACGTCCCTATTGCAACCACCCTGTAGGGATGGAGAGTGACCCCATTGCAACCCCACTCAGAGATGGGGGGTCTCATGTAGGGCCAGGCCCCCCACCATGCTTGGCCAGGGCAGTGAACTGAGTGTGCCTGGGGGGGCAAATCTGCCAGTGGGATTCGGGGGGGGGACACACAACACTCTAGTAAAATCCCCAGGTCTCTGAGTGCTGGTGCTGTTGTGTTGCAGACAGCAAGAAATAAGCCCTTGGAGCACAGGCTTGGTTATTACAGTGAAGATTTGAGCTACTCTGGGTCGCTGCTTTGTGGAGTTAATTATCTTCTGAGTCTGGGTTTTTGGTGGTGCTTTTTTTTTTTTTTGTTCCTTGGGATTATTTCTTGGCAAACGAGGCGTCATTTTAAAGCACTGAGCTCTGCTCCCTCTGAACTCCTGGCTGCTAAGTGGTATGTAGGAGATCCTGGTCTTAAAAAAAAAAAAAAAAAAAACCCAAACCAAAAAACACTCTCAAAAAAAAGTCCTGCTGCCTTTGCAGTGCTAATACGGGATCTGGGGCAGCCTGGGAAGACTTTGTGTGTGTGTTCCTGGAGCTGTTTCCTTGGGGGAACCGGAGCAGCAACCTCCCATGGGGACCCCAGTGCAGCACATCCCTCCCCAGCAGTGCTGGGGTGGAGCGTGGTGCTTCTCTGGGATCACCAAGAGCGACTGAGCCGGTGACAGGAGGATGCAGAGATCCCCTGGGAGCAACATCAGGGCTGGGGGGGGGAATGCTTGGTCCCTACAGGTCTGGGAGCTGTTTAGGTTCCCCTCCCTCCTCCAAAGTCCAGCCTGGATTGGGGTGTCTGGAGGGAAACCTCCAGCTTTTGGGGAGGTGGAGGGTGTGCTCAGGTGAGAAGGGGGTTTATAGGGCACCTTGGCTGGGGGCAATGTCCCCTGCTGGGATGCTGCAGAGTTGGGACATCGCTCCAGCATTGCATCCCCCTCTCCCTGGGGCTCCACAGCCGCCTCTCCCCGTTTTGCAGAGCCTATTCTCCATCCTCCCCAGTTGTGACGAGGGTCTGTGTGTGCTGGGGAGCTGGGGTTGTGGCACAGGGGAGCTCGCCTGGATGCTGTTAGCCACACAGGATAAACATGGTCCCCTGACAGAAGAGAAGGCAAATGCACCCCTGGCTCATGATCCAGCCCCAGAGCTGCTCCTACGGGATGGGATGTAACACTTTGGAGCGACTCCTCTGGCTCCTGCCGCTGGTACCTGTTTAATCTCAGCCTTGTGTGCCAAAACTCTGGGGAATGGGTGCAGCTGGCAACCTTTGGGTATCTCAGAGCAGGAGCTGGCAGCGATGGAGGAAAATCCCATCCTTGTTTGTGCTGTGGGAAGGACTTTGCCTGAAATATCCCATGGCTGTTGGGGATGTGGGAGAGCCGCCTCGTGCTCTGGTCCAGCAGCCGTGATGTTACACCACTGTGATACACACTATCCATCATCCTTGCACCAGGAGGGATGCCTGGCCAACCTCTACCTGCCCCCCACATGCATCCATGCTGCTCTGTGGGGTTCATCCCCGCTGTGCCCATCACCCTGGCATCACAGAATCACAGAATCTTCTAGGTTGGAAGGGACCTTAAAGATCATCTTGTCCAACCGTCAACCTAACTGACAAAAATAGACACCCACACAACAAACAAGGAGCATCATCACTAAACCAGACCTCCCAGCACTACATCAACCCGTCTTTTGAACACCTCCAGGGATGGTGCCTCAACCACCTCCCTGGGCAGCCCATTCCAATGGCTGATAACCCTTTCAGTGAAAAAATTTTTCCTAATATCCAGCCTGAACCTACCCTGGTGCAACTTGAGGCCTTTCCTCTTGTCCTGTCGCCTGTGACTTGAGAGAAGAGACTGACCCCCACCTCTCTACACCCTCCTTTCAGGTAGTTGTAGAGATCGTGGCACCAATCCTCCAAACTCCCCGGTGGGGACTTCGCAAAGGGGAGCAAAAAAGCCCTCCCGGTGCTTCCCCAACCACAAGTGGCAGGGGATGCCCACATCCCCCTTGTCGGCCACCTTGTCGGCTCCTAATCCGGACATGAGAAGGCAATTAGGGGCCGGGATCCCCCTTTCCCAGGCAGCAGATGGGGTGCGGCGACGCGCCGTGGGGCTGGGGGAGCAGCGGCGGAGGGGCCGGCGCGCAGCGGCTCTGCCTCCTAATGTGTTTGCAAATCCTCACCAGCTGAGGGGATTAAAGCCGGCATCTGGCTCGCTTTATAATATTAAAACAAAGGGAGTTGTAGGCGCCATGATCGAGGGCAGGCAAGGGAGGGAGGCGGGGGGGGGGAGGCCCCACTCCTCTGCTTGCCGTGCTGGGAAAAATCTGTAGGAATCCCCCCTGCTCTGAGCCCTTCCCAGGGAATAAAACACCCCAGTGGGAGGGGGGGGTCCTCGCCCTGCTGTCCCCACCGTCCTGCGGTCCCCCATCCTGCGGTGGGATACAGGAGCCGGCCCCCATGCCAGCCCTCTGGGATGAAGGGCAGCGCTGGGGATGCTGGAGGAGGGTGGGCTGCGGGGCCTTTTTTTATTTTTTAATTTTTTATTATTTTTTTTGAAGTGTTGGGGGGGTTCTATCTGCTTTTTTCCACCCTGTTGCGCTGTTCTGGAAGCGGCAAGAATTCAGGAAGCCGGCGCGCGGCGAGTGCCAAGTCAGGCTGTACCGCAGCCAAGCCCCTGCTTGTTTTCTCGTCTTGCTGGAGCCAGTAAGTGACCTTATTAGCTTAGGGGGCAGCTGCCTTATTAACACACATCTGG
>NW_015090842.1:8596970-8597458 GCF_001431845.1 Calidris pugnax | reverse complement strand
GGGAGGGGGGGGGGGGGGGGGAGGCCCCACTCCTCTGCTTGCCGTGCTGGGAAAAATCTGTAGGAATCCCCCCTGCTCTGAGCCCTTCCCAGGGAATAAAACACCCCAGTGGGAGGGGGGGGTCCTCGCCCTGCTGTCCCCACCGTCCTGCGGTCCCCCATCCTGCGGTGGGATACAGGAGCCGGCCCCCATGCCAGCCCTCTGGGATGAAGGGCAGCGCTGGGGATGCTGGAGGAGGGTGGGCTGCGGGGCCTTTTTTTATTTTTTAATTTTTTATTATTTTTTTTGAAGTGTTGGGGGGGTTCTATCTGCTTTTTTCCACCCTGTTGCGCTGTTCTGGAAGCGGCAAGAATTCAGGAAGCCGGCGCGCGGCGAGTGCCAAGTCAGGCTGTACCGCAGCCAAGCCCCTGCTTGTTTTCTCGTCTTGCTGGAGCCAGTAAGTGACCTTATTAGCTTAGGGGGCAGCTGCCTTATTAACACACATCTGG
>NW_015090842.1:8594227-8596766 GCF_001431845.1 Calidris pugnax | reverse complement strand
TTGAAGATTATAATTGAAGATTATAATCTGTGCAAGGTTATAAAATGGAGGGGGAGTTTTGGGTGGGGGGGGGAGCAGTGTGGGAGCTGTGCTGCTGGCATTCCCATGGATGCCCCCCCCATCTCCCGCAGTGCTTTCTTCTTTCCTTTTTGGGGTGCAGCATCACCCCTGGGGATGAGGGATTATTCCGAAGGGGCTGGACCACCCATGCAGCATCCTCACATCCCTGCCAGCAGCCGGGGTGGGTACCGGGATTCCCCTCCGGCGGGAGGCAGGGATCAGTGCTGGAGCATCCCGCAGCGAGGAGAACCTTCAGAGCGCTGGCGTTGGGGTTTTTCCAATGGATTTGACCCTTGAAGGGGGCAGGTTTCCAAGGGGGTGCAAACTGGGAGGCTCGTGTTCTGTGAAGGACAGGCAGCTCGGGGGCTTTGCCCCGGGCTCTGTTTGGGGATGTCCCAGTGGGTGCACATCCCACCCATCATCCCAGCTTCCTCTCCCCGGCTATAATTAGAGCTGAGCCGGAGGGGGGGACCCGGCGCTGCGCATCCCGGGGGATGGAGGGGGGTGCTGGGATGTGTGTGTGTGTGGGGGAAGCCGGGGTGCTGGGCGCCCAGGGCTGCCCTTTGTCCTTTTTGGCCTGTGGGGGGGAAACTCGGCAGCTCTTGGCTTCTCCCTCCTGTTTTGGAAATTCAAAACATTTCCAGGGCGGCCCACTCGCGCCCTGCCTGCCACGGAGCGAGGCACTTGGCTGACTCCTCTGCTTTCCTTGGCTGCTTCTCTTGCGTGTTCACGCTCGGGGGGGTATGGGGGGGACCTTTTCTCCACCCCCTCCCCGTTTCTTTCCTTTTATTTTTTTTTTTCCTATGGTGTAAGCTTGAAAAAAACACCACCAGCCTGCGGGAAAGGCCATCAAGGGTGGGTGGCACCCGTGGCATCAAGGATGGGTGGCAGAGCCCAGGACGAGCCTGGTGATGCCAATGCTGGTGCCCCTCCTGCTGACCTTGCTCTCCACCGGGAAGGGCAGCTGTGCCGGGCAGCCCCGCGCTGCACCAGCGCTAATGAGCTCTGCCTGAGCAGAAGGATTAATTAGCTACTGGGAGGAGGGGAGGGAGGGCATCCTGCTGCGGTGACTCTGGTGCTGCTGGGTGCAGGGCCCGGTGCTGTGGCACCACTGGCACTGTTCCTCAGTGCCAGGGGCTGGTGGGAGGATGCTCTGGAAGAAGCTGGGGTTCTTCCTGGGGCAAACGCAGGGAGAGGAAACCCCTGAGGGAGCCAGTGCTGGGCTGAGAAGCCACTAGGGTTGCCTGGGCTCCTGCCCTCTGTTTTGAAGCTTTTTTTTTTTTTTTTAAAAAAAAATAAAATAAAGCCTTGTGGATTATTTGGTGAGGGGTCTGGAGAATAAGTCTTACGAGGAGAGGCTGAGGGAGCTGGGGGTGTTCAGTCTAGAGAAAAGGAGGCTGAGGGGAGACCTTATCTCCTTCTGCAACTCCCTGAAAGGAGGGTGTAGCCAGGGGGGGTTGGTCTCTTCTGCCAAGTCACAGGTGATGGGACCAGAGAAAACAGCCTCAAGTTGTGCCAGGGGAGGTTCAGGTTGGATATTAGGAAAAATTTCTTCACTGAAAGGGTTATCAGGCATTGAAATGGGCTGCCCAGTGAAGTGGTTGAGGCACCATCCCTGGAGGGATTCAAAAGATGAGTTGACGTGGTGCTAGGCAATATGGTTTAGTGTTGAGTTGGTTTTTTTCTTTTTTTTTTAATTATGGTTGGACCAGATGATCTTAAAGGTCCCTTCCAACCCAGGCGATTCTGTGATATTTTTTTGTTGTTGTTGTTGTTTTTGTTGTTCCTGTGCGGTTGTCCCCCCGGTCCAGGGAATGGGAGGTAAGATTGGGACCTGGATGTGTGGCAGGAGCACTTCAATGCGTCCTGTGGGATCTCAAATGGTGGTAATGGGGATGAGGTGGCAGCTGGACTGGAGCTGTGTGTGGGCAGGGTTTGGGGGCTCAGCCCTGGCCCCTCCTCTGCTCTGGGGGGGGGGCAAAATCCAAAGTGCTCAAGGATGCTCAGGAGCATTGTGAAGGGGGCTGTCACCCTCCTGTCCCTGCGAGGGGGACACCAGACCTGGCTTTTGGGGCTTTTGGCTTCCCGTTTAGCTGCAGGGGGGCGTTTGGGGGGGCTGTGGGGCTGCTCTGTGCCCCATCCTCTCACCAGGCAAGGATGTAGTACCCCCTGTCCCCTCCGGCGTGTGGGAGAGCCGGGCACGGGGGAGGGGACCCCGGAGAAATGAGCAGGGACACGGTGTCGAGGCCGGGAAGGTCGTGAGGACGCTGGAGCTTGAACTTGAATTAGATGGTAATTGCAACGTGCCTAATTACAGGGAAAGAGCAAATCACTTCGGTGCTTCATAAAGTGTCTGACACGGAATAACGAGGATAATTAGCAATCAGACGGGAAGCTGCTACCTCCCTGCTCACGCGCCGTCCCCCGAAAACCCCGGGGAGCCCCGCTCCCCCTCCTGCCCCCCCTGCAAAGCATCTGC
>NW_015090842.1:8593759-8594180 GCF_001431845.1 Calidris pugnax | reverse complement strand
CCCCCATATCCCTCCGGGACATTAGTCCTGCAAAGCCACCCGTGCTGGTGGCCGTGTCCCCTCCCCGGGGGGGGGTGGAATTGGGTGGTCGTACCAGGTGTCCCCCTGCCCCTGCGCGGTTCCCGGCGCGGTGCTGCGCGGTGCCGGCAATGCATTAATGCCGGTTTGACGCTAGAGCGCACCAGAAGCTTGTCGTGGCATCCTCCCGGGGACACCGGCACCCGGCGGGGCCACCTCCTGCCCCGGCCACTTGCCCACCGGCACCCCTGGGTCACCCCGGAGGCACCCACCGGCAGCCCCGCTGGGGACCCCGGCTGCCCTTGGTGGCCGCGGGGGACATCGTTAAGGGGATGTCGGGGAATGGGATTGATGCTTTGCTCCTCGGAGGGGTGGAGGGATGTGGCACCTCAAAAAAAAAAAA
>NW_015090842.1:8590807-8593709 GCF_001431845.1 Calidris pugnax | reverse complement strand
GGCCTCCTGACCTGGCCAACATCACCCGCGGGGGGGGGGGCTGAGAGGAGGGTGAGGGGTGTCCCGTGCCCAATTAGCCAATTAGCTACACCTTTTAATGATGCTGTGGTTGGTTTCGGGAGTGCATCCCCTTCAGGGAGGCTGGGCTGTGCTCATCCCAAACCCCCTCACCCCCCCAGCCCCGATGGGAGGGGGGATGGAGGAGCATCCGCTGTGCAGCATCCCCCCAGGCAGGGGCTGATCCTGCAGCCTCCAGCCCCCTCCTGCCCCCCCAATGTGAGACCTGTCCCCTCCTGCCACCTGAGGACCTGCTGTGTGTGACAGCCACCCAACGGATGAGGAATAACCTCCTTCCCGGGCACAAAGGGACCTTCCAGCCCCAGCATGCCCTCAATTGGGGGGTGATGCTAGGCTGCTTTGGTTGCTTTGCTCTGGCTCCTGCTTTCTCTGGAGGTCCTGAAGCCACCTTGCTCTTGTCCCCAGCCACCGTGAGGTCTGTCACCCCAAGGAGCATCCCTCTGCCCCTTCTCTGCACCTTCTGGGAAGCCTGTAGTGGATCCTAGCACTGTTTTCAGACTGGTCCCACCACTGGGGCTGTAGAGAGGGCTGGGCATGCCGGCAGCGTCACGGGGACGAGCGTGGATGTCCCCAGGTGCCAGGGCAGGGTGGAGGTCACCCTTCCCAGCCTGTCCTCCTACGTGCACGTCTCCTCGCCGTCTCTTCTCCTGTGGTGGTTTTTTTTTTTCTTTTTTTTTTTTTTCCCCCCTCTTTGAGCAGCTGTTCTCTAATAAGCTGTTAATGATGATACAGTAAGTAGAAGCGGAGAGTCCTGCGGGAGCTGCCACGATTTGTGTAATTGGTCTCAGAGGAGACAAAAGTATCTAATATTTACATGCCGGTATTAGTCCCCTGGGAGCGCTGTCTGGGCTGGCACGGGGAAGGCAGCTCCCAGCCTCAACCTGTCTGCTCCCAGCTGATGGATCGTCAGATCTCTAATGTATGGAAATTGCTGCGCGGCAGCGGGGAGGGAGGCTCGGGGGGTGTGGGGGGGTGGTGGTCCCTGCTGCTGGCCGTGCATGAGGGTCCCCCCCCGGAGAGCTCAGGGCCAGCCCGGTACCCCTGTGGCTTGGCACCCAGGTGGTTTGCAGGAGCACCGGGGGTTTGGCTGAGCTGCTTCCAAAAGGAAGATGCTCTGGTTGTGGGATGGAGGTGGGAGCCAGCCCCTGGCCTGGGTCAGGGCTCCTTGGGGTGGGTTTATGAGGGCTTTGGCCAGGCTCAAGAGGTGCAACGGGCTCTCAAGCTAGCCCATGGGTGCCTGGAGTGAGGAGTGGGAGCTGGAGAAGGGTGGTTGTGGTCTGGCCACCAAGCACCCTCTTCCTTGTGCCGATGGGTGGGGTGGCTTGGCCAGGTCCTCCGGGAGCTGTGCTGGAGCTCCTGGATGGGCAGGTTTGAAGGCAGAGCTGGCGTCGTGCTCCCAGCCGTGGGGCTGGGTGGCTGCCGGTAAAACTGCCTGTAGGGTTCCTGCCTGCAGCTGGGAATGGCCTTAATGGCAGGGGAAACTGAGGCACGGGGCTGGGGAGCAGCCTGCCCTCCCTCCTGGCAACCCTGACCCTGCTGGGGTCTTGCCCTGCGCCCCATCCTGCAGTGTAGCACAGACAGGGTGCCCACCGGGGCTTTCCTCTAACCCCTGAACGCAGCGTGTCCCCAAGGCTTTTGGGGCTGTCCCCTCTTGCTGGGGGTTGGACACTGGCTGGGTCTGCCGTGGTGTCCCTGCTGCTGAGACAAGGTGTCCTGGGATGCTGGGGTGGCACTCATTCGGGTGCCCTTTGTTGCTGTACCCCCAAACCTGCCAGAGGCCCCCGAGGGAGAGGTGCCAGCAGGAGGGGGGTGGCATGGAGTCACCCAGCCATGAGCAGAGGGGCCAGGCTGGGTCTGGAGGTGGGTGCATCCTTATTCCCTGCCTGGGGCAGAAGTTGGGGGGTGTACCACGGCACCCCAACCCACCTCCCGTTGCAGACTGAGGCTCTGGGGGGCAGGGATGGGGGCCAGCACCGTGCTGTGCCCCCCACAGCCCTGCGGGATTGCATCCCCCCCCACCCTCCCACCCCTTCCGCCTTTTCCGCCCAGATTCCCGCTTTCCCATTGCCGTGGCAACCTCCGGCATGGCAACCAGGAGCCTTCTGCAAGGGGATGTCTCACATGTGCCCTCCCCATCCCTGGGGTCCCCCCTCGAGGAGGAGGGGGGGGATGACGAGATGACGAGGAGGGGGACGCGTGGGGCTGGTGCGGGTGGCCGCCGTGGGGGGATTAGTTGGCAGGGTGGCACGCTGGGCATCGCTGCTTGCCCTGAGCCGCCCCGCCGCCCGCAGAATCAAAGGCACAGTTGTTTTGCAACAGCTTAAAAGCGGAGCGGGCAGGTTTGCTTTGGAGGCTGCTGGCCTCATCCTGCCTGCTGGGCGCCATCAGGCCCTGGCAGCTGCAGCTGGGGTTATCCGGGGAGGGGAAGGGAGGGGAGGAGAGGGGGGGGGGTGCCATGGTGGGAAACGGCTGTGAGGTGAAGGTCGCTGAGCCCTGCCAAGCTCGTGGCAGGGATGGGAGCGCTCCGGCGGAGTCTTGTGGTGCCGCAGCGGTGAGGAGCTGTTGGCTCCTGTCCATCCCTCCATCCCTCTCTCCATCCATCCTTTCCTTCCTTTTCAGTTGTCTGCTCTGGAGCTGGGATGCTCCAGCCTCTCCGTCCCTGGCTTCCTGCCAGCCTTTTCCCACACTCCCTAATCCCGGGCTCCAACCCCGGCTCTGATGCCACCTCCCAAGCGCTGGGAGCAGCTGCTTAAATATCCCTGAGCTGGGGAAGCGGGGACCTGGCCCCTGACCTCCTGGAGAAACTGGAAGGGGGGGGGGGGGG
>NW_015090842.1:8588364-8590294 GCF_001431845.1 Calidris pugnax | reverse complement strand
GGTGGCGATGGGTTTGGCATGAAGGGACCAGCATGCAGCCTGGGTGTCCCCAAGTCCCTTGCCTTGTCTGCCACCCCTTGTCCTGGGCAGGATGGATGGACTTGATGTTTGCAAAGGATTTGGTGCACGCTGGCCGCATCCTGCACGCTCTGGACCCTCCGGCATCATGAGTGTGCTGTGCCCATGGGGAGCAAGACAGTGTCCTGGGGGCTTGAAGGCTCGGGGTGGGGTGGGAGGGAGGTGTTTATTGCCCCCTGTGCCCCTGCTGTGTATGTGTTTGGGGGGGGTGGGGAGAGGATCCCCCGCCTCCTTCCCTCCCTCCCGCCTTATCTGTTAAATCTGTTAAGCAGGGGAATCGGTGCAGTCGCCATCTGTGAGCCTGCCAATAATGGGATTAACTCTTTCCCCTGGCCGGGGCTGAGCCTCACGCCGTTTCTGGCACCCCAATTCCCGGGGTACCCCCCCCCCCCCCTCCCCCCCCCCCGGCGGGCCCCGCCACTCCTCAATGGGCTGGCCCAGGTCCACCGTGTTCATGGGCACCTTCACCTCACCAATGATGTCGTGTTTGGAGAAGCGATCGAAGTCATAGATGGCCATCACTAGTGTCTTCCCACCCAGTTCCTGGTAGGGGACCTGCACAAAGAAGGCCACTGAGCTGACAATGGGCTCGGAGGAGCCCAAACCACAACCACTCACTCCCAGCAGCGAGGGTCCAAGTACAGGACTGGGACATGGTTGGGGGAAAGATGTGAGTGAGAGACAAGGTCCCCTATTGCTGGTTGGGGACTCACCTTGAAGGTGAAGGTCTCATTGAAGGCAGGGTTGAGTGTCTTCTTCTGCACTTTGGTCTCGTACTTTTTCTTCTTGTCAGGGAGCAGGAACACCTTGACGTACGGGTCTGAGGTGCCACCCATGTCCAAAGCTGGCAGTTCAGCAGCTTGGAGGATCCCCACTGTCAGCTGGAGGGGGAGAGGAGTGTCTTCAGCAAGAGAGGCCAGCTACGCGCTGCAGATGCCAAGGGCTTGTCTCCAGACCAACATGGGGCAGGACTCCCCAAGGCACAGCACCCAGCTCCCCCATCCCTCCCATGCCCCCCAGGTCCAACAGGAAGACTTCTCCTCTCAAATACCCTCCCTGAGCAAACCCCACTCCACTCCCCCATCTCCTCAGACCCTCCATCACCTGGTTCGCCTGGAAATCGTAGTCCAATGAGAACTGCAGCTTGCCCAAGTTCTCTGGCTCCTTCTCCTCCTCCTCACCTTCCCCCTCTGTCAGACCCGTCTCTGCGTCATCATCATCCTGTTGATCCTGCAATGGCAGCCAAGGTGCCCAGCTCAGCAGCAGGGTCACAGCCCAGTGTCCCTGTCCCCACACTGCTGGGCACCTCCAGGACCCCAACCCCACTGGCATCTCTAGCCCTGGGTTCTCCCCATGAGGGGCAAGGAGATACCCCACACTGGGGACATAACGCACCAGGAGAGCAGCCCTGGGGTGGCCCTGGCTCTGCCCACAACCACGCAGCTGCTGGGGAGCCCTCGGTGCTTTGTGCTGCTCCATCTGAGATGGTGTGGGAGCTGCCCCAGGGCGCTGGGACGTGGGGTCAGCTCCAGGGGGTGAGGTTTGGTGCTTGTATTGGGGGGCTGCATGCAAGCAACCTACTGCTTGGGGAGCCCTGCAGCCAGTGCTAAGGCCTTAGCAGAGCCATTTTATTAACTTTGCAATAGACACCCAACCTAATTCTCCTGTGTCTAAGGCAAAGGCACCCCTCTCCACACGTCTCCAAACCACGGTCCATGGGATGGGAGCCCCAGATCCTTATCACCTCTGTGGTGTGACCCCAGGTCCCCTGTCCCACCCTGGAAGCAGACAATGGAGAAGGAGGCTCGTGGTGGCACCTACCGTGGAGGGTGTCCCAGGACGGCGAGGGAAC
>NW_015090842.1:8581480-8588066 GCF_001431845.1 Calidris pugnax | reverse complement strand
CCCCCCCCCGGGGTGCTCAGTGGGGTGTGCTGAGGTTGGAGCCATCCCTTCCTGAGGGATGCTCATGGCTGGGTGACCCCAGGAGCGGGCAGCAGCATCCCTGCCTGCTGTGCCACCTGCCCTTGTGTCCCCAGGTGGGCAGGGGATGCCCAAACCTCCCCCCCACCCCGGGGGGGGCAGCGCGGGCAGGGGGGATCTGAGCTCTTGCTGCCTGTCCGTCTGTCTGTACCTCCTCCAGCTCCTTCTCACCTCCCTGCCAGCCCCGGGCTGGGGTTGTGGGGGGGTGTGGGAGGAGATGATGGGTGGTGGGGGGCTGTGGGCAAGCAGCAGGGAGGGTGGGTGCCAAGCCACGGGCCCGCCTTGGCCACGGGCACCCCCGCAGCGGGCCAAGCTGGCGGGCAGGCTCTCCCTGCAGTGACACATAAGGTCACCGCGACCGCCGGGGAGGTGGCCCCTGCCAGGGTGTGCTGGCTCCGGCGGTGGCTCCTGCGTGCCGGGAGCCACGAGGCCGTGGCGGGGGCCAGCCCTGGGACGCACGGGGAAGGGGGGGGCACTGAGGTGAACAAAAAACCCCTTTTATGCTCACCCGAGGCAGCACGTGTCCTGCCGCCGGGCATCCCATGGATGCTGCTTGCCATGGGGGGGTTTCTGGGGGGCAAAAGGAGGGACCCCTCAACCCCAGGGGGATGCTGCAGCCTGGGCAGCACCGTGTCCTAGGGTGGAACGTGGCACCTGGGGACAGCCTGAGCCTGGGTGATGGCACCGTGGCAGTGCCAGCTGACCCACGCACGTGTCCTGGCGACAGGGTGACATCCCTGCGGAGGAGGAGGGGACAGGCTGGATGCCCCCTCCCACCCCACCAGCACCCTGTGTCCTTGCAGATGGGGCTGCCTGTCCCCATGCAGCCCCCCCCCCCGGCGTTGCCTGGCCCTTTTTGAGGTTGTTTTCCTCCCGCCGAGTGTGGGGAGCAGAGAAGGGGCAGTGCCACCACCCTGGTGGCTCATGGCAGGTGGCCGCTGTCTCGCCGGGGCCCGTCCCCCTACAAAACCCCACTCCCTCCCTCCCTCCTGGCCCCAGGCCGCGGGGCCACTTGCCAAGCGAGATGCGGGGGCGGGTTTGCACCACCGTGTTGCAAGAAGCAGCCCCAGGGATGTGGGGCTGGGCTATCCTCCCCCCTCCCCATGGCTGCCCACCCCCTCCTGTCCCTGTCCCCCCGGCATCCCTGGGCGCTGGGGAAACTGAGGCAGCGGGGCAGGAAGCGGCTCGCCCGAGGGAGCCAGGGAGGAAAAAAACCAGGATTCTTGGCACGGGCTGGCGTTGCCACGCTCTCTGCCCACGGGCGAGGGTTGATCTTTGCTGGGTGTTGCAGACTGGCTCTCCCTGCCAGCACTGCGGCGAGGCTCAATGCTGCTTTTGGGGTGGGGGGGACATCCTAGGGACCGTGGCTCCGTCCCTACAGGTGACACCCCCACCTTCGTGCTGGTGAAAGGGGTGATTGTTTCCATCCCGTCCCGTCCCCGGGGGGGGGTGGCCGGCCCCCCGGCGCTGTGTGTGGCAGGGCTGGCGTGGGCAGCGGGTTGGCCTTGGCCCCCTGCCCGCCGCCGTGCCCTTTTCCAGAGGCAGCTGCCTGTGGGCACGGCTTGGCAGCCGTCCTGCCTGCGGGCTCGGCCGGGGCAGGACCCGTGGGGCCACCAGATCACCTCTGTGCGGGGTTGCGGCAGCCGGGACCGCTGCCAACAAGCTGTCACGAGTTTGCCGTTCTCAGGCCCAGCCGGTGGCTTTTCTCTGCACCATCCCTAAAGCGGAGGAGCCTGGCCCAGGGCGGGCTCAGAGGTGCCAAAAAGTCCCTCTGGAGAGGTGGCTGATGGCTTCACCTCTGCAGAAGTGACGTGTCAGCTCTGAAAGCCCCTAGGTTTCCATCCTGTATCCACGGTCCCAAGGGGGCTGTCCTGCCCCCCCTTCTCCGTAGGCGCACTGGAGCTCTGGGGGGACCAGAGCATCTCTCCCAGGGGGTTTGTGGGCACCCTGTGGCATGTAGAGTGGTGAGATTCCCCGGTTGCCCCTGGCTGGTGCCACACGTCCCTCCCCTCCCCTCCCAGCTCGCTTGTCAGCTAATGGCGCGGCTTATTCCTATGGCTTTTTAAGTGCTTAATGGCGCACGGGGCTAATGATGCGGCTCCCTCTGTTCGTGCCGCCCGGGTAGATGGATGCTGTTGGGGCTTGGCACTGCCCAAACCTGCAGGGATGGGGACAGGGACGAGAAGGGGCCCAGCCGGTGCCCCCACGGAGCTGGGGGCTGCGAGCGGGGCGTCCGCCTGCCTCTCCTCCCTCCTCCGCATGGCTGCTCCGAGCAGTAATGTCACCGTAAACGATATTTATCACAAGGTGATAAAAATCTATTTCCAGCGACCTCTTGGAAATGGCCCTCGTAAAACCAGGCAGCAGACGGAGGCAGGAGGCAGACAGCGGGGAGGGGGAAGGGGCAGGGAAATGGCTGTAATCAGCCGTGGAGCAGGGGCTGGCTCTGCCGGGGAGCCAGCTCTGCCCTTCCCAACCCCGGTAAATCCATGGCAGCCGTGGAAGCCCGAGGGCTGCCTGGGCACGGTTGGGTGGATGCTCGGGCATCCCAGGGCTGGAGCATCCTGGGGTGCAGCATCCAGGGTGTGAAAGGAGGATCAGAGCAATGCTTGTGTTTAAGTGAGCAAGATTGGGGGCAGGGAGGGGGGGGGATTTGTGTGCCATAGCTGCATCCCAGGGCATTCCCAAAGGGATGCTTCGAGGGACCAGATGTGAGGCCAGAGCTGGTCCTACAGGAGTGGGTCGGGGATGGGATGCTGGGCTGGCCAGTTTTCCCCCAGTGCTCACAGCTGTAGGGATGACCCCCCTCTCCCCCCCCCACCAGCAGGCACCGCTGGGTCACCCGTTGTCCCCTGTATCCCTGGGGGGGGCACTATCTGTCCTGCAGCCTCCCCAGCTCGGGGCAGCGTGATCCCCCCCCTCCTCCTCCAGCTCCATCCCTTCGGTACCGATTGCTGGGTGCTGATTCAGCCGTTTCCCTCCCGGCACTAATTACTCAGCCCGTCACGGAGTCCTGGCCGTAAATTCTCCGGCAGGAGTGGGCCGGGAGGCGGAAAGCCTCCTTGGCTCCTTTCCCCGCTGACCTGAGCAGGGACCTGTAATCCGGTGTAATTCATCAGGGCGCTGAGTCGGCAGGCAGCTGCCCCATCCTCCCCCACCTGCCTTTGGGGTGCCCTGTCCCCCGTCGGCATCCCCCCCCTCTCTGCTGAGTGGTACCCGGTGTCCCTCCCACCTCTGTGTGACATTCAGCCAAACTCTGTCCCCCCCCATCATTAGGGACAGCCTGGGTGACCCTGTCTCTCTGCCATGCCCTAGGTGATGCTGCTGGTTTGGGCATCCTTGGGGACTTTGGCAAGCTGAGGGGGCAGAGGGCACCTGGACCACTTTTGTGGGGTCGGAGAGGTGGGATTTGCTCCTAAAAATGGGGACAGGGCAGGATGCCACCCCTCCCTGCCCCCCATGTTGTCCCCTAGGGGAGGAGGGTTGTGGGGGAAGACAGCTCCTGGCTGCAGGGTCTAATCTGCTGTCTTGATGAAGAGACTCGTAATCACTTCAAGTAATTAACCAGGCGGGGTGGTGGCTGGACCACCCCAAGTGCCTGGGTGTCCCCTTGCCTGGCGATGGCTGCCCCAGGTGGGGGGACACACACACAGAGGTTGGTGGGGTGGGGGCTGGTTGGGTGTCCAAACCTGAGTCCATGTGGGGGGCTGTGCCAGGAGGGGAGGACAGGAGGGGACATCCAGCCTTGGGTACCACTCGTGGAGGGTGCAAAGCCCTTGAAATCCCTGCACGGAGGGGCTAAGGGATGCGGTGCCACCCAGGGGGGTGCGTGCCCACCCGCCCCGGGGTGCGGTGACGGGGCAGAGTGTGCGCTGCAGGTATTATCCTGCATTAAGGTTTCCCCTTTGCAGATGGTGCGCGTTTAATCTGCGGCTTAACGAAGCGCCGGACCTGGTGGTAAGTCCGTCTTTAGATGGCAGGAGGGAGCTGAGAACCGGCGCTAAGCCGCCCGCCGGGATGAAGAAGGGGGACACGGAGAGGGGGGGACGGAGGGAGCGGGGGGGTCGGGGGGCACGGATTGAGGCTTTAATGCCGCCGCCTGGCAAGCTGATTGCCCGCCGGCGTGTGGCTCTCGCCGGGACCCGCACTGAGCCCGGCAAGGGGTTTTGCCACGGGTGCCGTTGTCGTGATGTGCCCCCACCTTGAATCGGATGGGGTCCCCCAGCCAGGTCCCCTGGCACGGTGGCACCCCCGTGTCACCAACCCACCTGCTCCTCCCTGCCTCAGTTTACCCCCCAGCGTGCCCAGGGGGCTTTGCACCTGTGGGAATGCCCCGAAAATGTGAGCCACCGTGGGACGGGTGGGATTTTCCAGAGTGAAAAGCCCCTTGGGGGGAGGCTGCCTCTCCCCACCGCAGGTATTTAGGGTGGTGGGGAGGTGACGCGGGTATTTAGGGTGACAGGGAGGGGACAGCAGGCACAGGTTGTTGCCCGACAGCTCCGGAACTGAAGGTGGGTAAACTGGGGGCTGTGTTGACTCACAGGGCCCTGGTGTCTGTGAGCTGGGGATGGGGGGCACAGGGGATGGAGCAGAGCCCAGTACGTCCCGTGGGGTGGCAGGCGCTGCTCCACAGAGAGCTGTGTCCCTCCCCTCCTGGCCTGGGGCCCCGTAGTCCCTGGGAAACAGGGAGTGGTGGCACGGAGCTTGGGCTGTGGTGTGGTGGGAGGGGGAAATGGGAGCTGCTGGGACAGCTGAGGCCACTGGGGAGGATCACTGGTCTGGCCAGGGTAGTTTGTCTCTGTGTGGAATGGCATTATCTCAGCTGTTTACTCTGGAGGCTAATGATGACGGTGCTGCACAGCCTTGGGGAAATCCTTGTGGAACTGAGAGGGCTGGTTGTGTGTGTCCCCCTCCCAGGGCCAGCTCCTCTTTCAGTGCCAGGAGTGGGAAGTGCTGCCACCAGCCCTGCTTTCCATCCATGGCTGGGATGCTCACATCCTTCCCTGCCTCAGTTTCCCTCCCTTGGAAGCAGGGTGGGGGGAACATTTCCCAGCCTGGCAGGGACTGGCAGATGTAAGCAAGGGCTGTATGTCCCCGTGGTGGGATGGGGGCTGCTCTGGCACCAAGCTGGGTGCAGGTCCCATCCTGCCTGGCCCTGGGGCGACAGGGTGGTGAGCATGGAGAGGGGGGACTCTCGGTGTTGAAGTGAGGTGGCACTGGACCCAGCACCGCCTGGGCAGCAGGGTGAAGGTGCCAACATCCCCCAGGACCTCGTGCATTGCCACCAGCTGTGGCTCATCCCCCAACCTGGGGAAACTGAGGCACGGGGAGGGGACGCGGTGTGGCCAGGGCTGCCAGCAGCCGTGGATCCCAGAGCCCCAGAGGGCTGGAAGGAAAGCCGGGAGCGAGCGGCTGCGTGTCCCCCCCCTCCTCTTCTCCTCCCCCCCCCCCCACCTCCCCCTCCATCACCTCCCCGCTCGCTGGCGAACAAATGTCTGTTCTTGCAAAAAAAAGAAGTGACAGGGGTCGGCGCAGCGCTTTCCACATGACCTGCCCGGGAACAGAGGACGTCTTTGTTAATCCAGCGAGCTGTCAGTTCAGCCTCTTCACAAAAGGCATAAACCACTTATTGCTGCTCTCACCCCTGACCCCGGATCCGCCTGCGCGCCCTCCATTGTGCCGTCTCGAGGAAGCTGGCAAACAATTTCGGCTCCGGCTCCCCTCCCCGCCGGCGGCTGCGTGCGGGGGCCGCCTCTCACCCCTGCCGGCGTGGGGAGCCGCCGTGGGGGACACCACCACCACCAACCCCCCCTCCCATCACCATCACCACCACCACCAAACACCCCCCCCCTTCCCTACCCACCACCCCTTGGCCGCATCTGCGCGCCCGCCGCCTCGCCTGGCAGCTGCTGCGAGGGGACGGGGGCTGCCACAAAGGGCCGGGGGGGCCGGTGGTAGGACCACCTCCCTCCATCCATCCATCCCTCCCTCCCTCCCTCCCGGGGTTGCCGGAGCAGCTGGCCGGAGCTGGTGAAGGGGGTGCCGGGTGCTGCACCCCGCCGCCCCCCAGCCGAAACCCCTTAATGAGAGGGGGGGACACACAAAAGCTCCTTAAGGGCCCCTGGCTGGGACGGGCTGGGACGGCAGCTTTAGCCAAAGCCGCTTATGGCCGGCACAAAGCCGGTGGGAACAGCCCTGCTTCCTGGGGCTGGCGTGGGATGGGGCGATGCTCGCGCCCTGCCAGCCCCCCAGGGACCTGGGGTGTGTGTGGGGGTCACAGGGGGTGATGGCTGGGCAAGGGGAGGTGGTGAGGGGGGGGGCAGAGTGCGTGCCGTCGGCCCTGTCCCTCTGCACCCAGCGCCCGGACCCCGCGGCGGGGCCGGTGCGGGCTGGAGCAATTAGATGCAGTCACTTTGGGGCTATATATAACCCAAATTGCTGCCTGCAGCTCGTTAGCTGGCTGTCAGAGCCGCTGCGGCCGCGGCGGGTGAGATGGTGTCACCGGCGG
>NW_015090842.1:8577408-8580689 GCF_001431845.1 Calidris pugnax | reverse complement strand
CCGCCTTCCCCCTTTTTAATGAGGGGTTAGCACAGCTGTAATTGCAGGTTCCAACTTTCCGCCAGCAAACACGGCTGAGAAACTTTAAACACGGCGGCGGGGATGCGCGGATCCGGCCACCTCCCCTCCTCCGGGCACCCACCGGGGTGGGGGGGGACCTGTGCCACCGCCAGGGACCCCCCCTGCATCAGGTCTCTAAGCCAAGCCTGCTTTTTGGGGGGAAAACCCTCTGTTTTCAGGCTGGAAGGAGGAAGGTGAAGGCCTTTTATTGAGTGCTGCGGTGGGGGAATATGGGGGGCAGCAGGTGTTCGTGTTCCCCCCCCCCAACCTTGCCAAGGCTCCTCCTTCTGCATCCCCCCAGGAGGTGGTGCAGGATGTGGTCCCTCCGTGCTGAGCATCCTCCCCCACCTCAGCCCCTGGAGCTTGCCCACCAGCCTGTGCCAAAAACCCATCGCCGGTGCAGCTGCGCCGGTGCTGGCCGGGCTGCGTGCCCGGTGCCCTGCCGGGGCCGTGCCAGCCAAGGGGTGATGCCAGCCAAGAGGCAAAACGCCACCACCACAGCATCCATCCCTCCCCACCACCACCCCCGGGTGCCCTGGCTGCCGGCAGCGCGGGGGCTTTTTGGGGTGCTGCCACCCGGGAGGATGGAGGTTGGGGATGCCTGGATGCCATGCTTGGGTGCAGGGGAGGTGGAATGGGGGAAGCTGTGTTTTCCGGTGTCCCAAAGGCACGGAAAGGGCACCGGGGTGGCTGCCTGCGTGCCGGATCCCTCAGTGGAGAGCTGCCGCTGCCCGGTGCTTTCCCGCTCCACCCGGTGGCCCGGTGCCACCCCGAAGCCAGGGCACCCCGGGGGGGTTGTTGGTGAGCTGGGTGCCATGGCAGGTATTTATCCCCGTGACGGGAGCAGAAAGAATGTGCCCTTGGCAGGGAGGGACACAGGGACATTGCTCCCTGCCCTCGCCCCCATCGTGCCCCCCCCCGGGCACCCGGCTGAGGGCAAGGGGCACCGCGGTGCTGCCGTGCCGGTGACGGGGGCACGAGTGACACGGGGGCTGGCAGCACTTCTCCCTGCCTGTCCCTCGAGGCCACCGGCTCTGTTTTGACCCGACTTGAGCTCTTCACGTCCTTCGTACCAAGGACCTGCCAGGAGAGATGGAGATGCCACACAGGGGGTTCGAGGGAGCGCCATGCCATGGGGCCGTCTGTGCCAGCTCTGCTTGGAGCCTTTTGTCCCCCAGTTTTGTCACCTGCGGAGCTGCCCTGCTGTCCCTGCCCTTCTCCCCCAGGTGGCGATTGCTCAGCCCTCGCCTGCTTGCCAGCTCAATTTTTTCGTCACGTGAGGATGTCACATTGATGTCACCTCACCTCACACTTACCCTGGCCCCTGATGCTGCCCTGGGGCTGTGCCCCATGGCCCAGGTCCCCACGGTGTGTGCTGTGAGCTGTGGCAGGCTCATCCCGGAGTCCCTCTATCCCTCCGTCCTCGCACAGGCTCCCTCAGTGTGTTTCTGCAGACTGCCACTCATGTAATGAGCGGGCCGGCCTCAGCTCAGCACCGTTTGGCAGGAGCAGCCGGCTGGTCCCTTCTCTCCACCCGTGGGGACGTGCATCTCTCCAAGTCCCACGCCGGGACGGAATGAACATCACCATGGTGGGACCTGGAGGGGGGGCTGCCAGCCTTCCCCTTGAATGTTGATGCTTGGTGGCACAGCACCCTTCCCTCCTGGCCTCTGCCCAAGCACCTCAGGGTGCTGCTTAGCAAGTTAGCACCCGAATCAACCCGCTCGCCTCTAATTGGGGGTGAGTCTTTGAGGACGTGGTCGGGGAGGAAGGCCCCCCCTTCCTCCCCTCCCCACCTCCAGCTCCGAGGGGCTGCCGAGATGCTTTATCTGGGTGGACAGATCCCTCCTAATTGAGCAGATACTCGGTGTTCGCAAACAGATGGCTCCTTTGCATCAATTATTCCTTATCTGTGTAACCGGGGATGATTTGCTGACAGATAGCGCCGGGTGAAGTTAAAGCAAGGAGGCGGCCGGTGCTCCACGCCGGCTCCGGCTGCTGCCTGGGGGGTCCCGGGGGGGGGGACGCAGACGGTGAGGGGAGACAGATCCTGGCTGCCCCTTGGGCAGGTAGGACCCGTCTCTGGTGCTTTTTGCAACTTGGCATCCCCCCCAGCAGGAAAATAGAAGGGGAGGGGGCTGCCGTGGGGCTGATGGGTGAGTTGGGGTCTGGGGGGGGGCTGCCAAGGGGAGAAGGAGGGTGCCAGCCTTGGCCTGGCAACCTCTGCCAAAATCCTCCTTCCCCACCACGACCCCAGCCTGGCTCACCGCTCCCTGACTGCGTCTTGCCCAATGCTGCTGTGGTGCATGACGGGGGATGATTAATGCTAATTAATGATAAGTTGCTCCGGGTATCAAAGTGCGCCCCAGCCCTTTCCCGTGCCCACAGGTAGGCGATTGCTGCCTGCTGCTGCCAGTGCCATCACCCCAGGAGGAGGAGCGGTGGCATGGCATCCCCCCCCTTGCAGGATCCTAGGAAGATGTCCCTGCTATCTTCAGGGATCCCATCCCAAGGTTTTTGGGGTTGGGGACCGGTCCCCAGGCCTGTCCCCTGCTCGCTGTGAAAGTCTCCTTCCGTTGATCGCTGGGGACAGAGAAGAGCATTCCCCCCATTGCCGGGTCAGCCGGTGGCACCCTGCCAGTTGGAGCCGGCGGTGGTGGCACCCGAGGACGGGCGGGATGTGCCGAGCGCCGGCGGTTGTGCGGTGCTGCCATATGGATTCCATAAATTAAACCTTTCCGGGAAGCCAACGGTAAATTTATATGTCCGCTCGCGTGCGTGGCTCGTTGAGTCTAAGGGCTTCCCAGCAAAACAGTCACCTCCCATCCATCTCGCTTCGGCGCTCCACGTTTATAGGACCAATCCCGAGAAAAATGGGTTCAACATAAAATCCTAACCGTGCCGCAACCCTCATCCTAATGTCCCCACATCGGGAGCGGGGTGTCCCTTACGGATGTCCCCTATGGCAGGAGGGGAGGTCACTCCTCATCCCGCTGTGCCGGGGGTGAGCGCAGCATCCTGGGGACCTTCTTGAACCCGGGGCCAGGTTGTCCCGTGTGTGTGTGTGTCCCAGAGCGGGGTGGCAGTGCCAGGGTGCACGCAGCGTGGCTGGCTGTCGCTTTATTAAAGATAAACAGAAGCGGTGACAGCCCAAGCTGTGTGCCCGGGCGCGCCTGACGCCGGGAGGGTGACAGCTACAACAAACATGGGGCCGCAGCGGC
>NW_015090842.1:8574194-8577398 GCF_001431845.1 Calidris pugnax | reverse complement strand
AGGGGGGGTGTGGGGGGTGGGGGGGCCACACCAAACCGAGGGAGAAGCAGCGGCAACGCCGTCCCCATCCCTGCGGCGTGTTGGCCTGGCCTGCCCGGCAGGGAAGGTTGTTGATCTGGAGTAAACACTGCCCGGTTGAGTAATCGGGGAGCTGCCTAACCGGCCAGCTGCTGCTGGCGAGCGAGGGGACGCCGCCCCCCCGGCCCCCACTTCTCCCTCCAGCCCTTTTTCTTGTCTGGCCGTGCTGGGAGCCATCGGCCGGATCCAGCTGTAGCCCCGCGGCGCGGGCTGGCTGGTGAGCGGCGTGCGGCTCCCCGCGCCGGCCACGTGCACCGGCCGGCAGGAAAACAAAGCATCCTGTGTCTGGGCACCCTGGTGTGTGCGTGTGTGTGTGTGTCCCCGTCCAGCCTTCCTCGTGTCCCACTCCACCCGTGCCACGCTTAGGACAGGGTAGGGAAAGGCACTGAGTCTCTGTCCTGCTTCTCTTCCAGGCGTCCTCTTCGTCCCTCGAGACAGGCGCTGCCAAGAGTGAGCCCCGGCACCGGGTGGCCAGCACCGGGGACAACCCAGGGACGGGTGGCACAGCCCCGGACGTCACCCAGCGGACAGCTTTGGATGTGGAGAGTGTGGACGCTGGAGCCACAAGTAGGTGATGGTGAGGGATGCTGAGGGGTGTGGGGATGCCATCCCTGAGGGTTGTTCCCTGTCCCGGCACGGGGTACACCACCAGCCCAGCGTGCCACCGTGGCTTGGGTCACCTGGCAAAGGCTTCCACCCACCGGTTTGGAGTTGGGGCTCCGAAACCCGCAACCCCACCGGGAAGGTGACCCTGACAACACCTCGGTCCCTGCTCGCTGTCCCCAGGGCTGTGAGTCAGGCTGTGGGCGCCGGGGAGAGCCACGGCGTTGGGCTGGCTGCACCGGAGAGCTGTTGGGGGGGGGGTTGTGGGGTGCCCCCGGGGCTGGGCTGTGCCGTGCTGTGCCGCTGCTCCCGGGACTCGGCCGCCCCGTCCATCAGGAGCGGCAGCATTTTTGGGAGAGGCATCACGCCTGCTTCCCGCCTGCCGCCTCCCTGGACCGGCTTGTTTGCCAGCCCTTCCCGGCGGGCGCGCCGTGCCGTTCGGTGCCATGCCGTGCCACACCGTACCGTGCCGTGCCACACCAGGCTGCTTTGATCTGGCAGCAACCGCCGATGCCGGTTCCTGGTGCTGGGTTGGGGAGAGCCAGGAACCGCAAGGTGCCGAACTGGGGCAAGGCAGGGAACTGGGGTGGGGAGAGCCACCTCCGTGGGGCAAAGGGGGGGCTGTTTGGTGGGAAGGGGTGGGTACAGTGACCCCCGCCATGTCCCCGCAGAAGGGCACTTCCTGGGGACACGGTGACCTGCGCCGGCTGTCAATCAGTCCCACGAGGATTTGTCCCCTGTTTGGGACCCCGCAAGGTCCCCTGAAGGGGGGGGTTTGTTGGGGGGGTGGGATGCATTTGCAAGCTGCTCACAGCCCAGCCGGCAGCAGCACGGAGGCAAGCTGGGGGCCGTGGCCTGGAACGGGCCCCGCCGGAGTCAGCTCGGGATTTATTACCCTGCCAGTGGCTGCCGGGCAAAGGTGACAGTGACTAATGGCTTGTTACACGCCTGCCACATCTCATCTGCGCACCGCGGCCGGCTGCCGGCGCTCCCAGCCCCGCTGCGTGCGGGCAGCCTGCGCCCACCCCCCCTTCCCCAGGGGTGGGGGGAGTTGGGGGGCACAGGGGTGAACCCCCCCGCCTTGTTTCCCCCTGTGGGGACCTCATCCAAAGCGGGTGACAGTGAGGACTGGCCAACTCGGTGTGGGTATCCATCCCCCGTGCCAACCTGCTCTGGCAGCATCCCCCCCCAAAGTGCTTGCTCCTGTGCACCCCATCCCGGGGGTACCACCGTATCTCGGGGCTTCCCAAGACGGTGGCACGTCCCAGGGTGTCCCAAGCTTGCTTGGTGTGACACACAGGTCGCAAAACCACGCTTGCCACCACGCTCTTCAGGCCCACGCCGGGGTCACCGGGCTGTGACGTTGCAGGAGAGCGTGTGCGTGAGCGGAGGGATGCTGCTGACAAAGCCACAAACGCATTCGCTAGGAAAATTAAAAAAAATTAACAGGCTATTGGCTCGCTCTAGATTAGTAAAGGCAGGGAGATAAAAGCGGCTCTTTATACCTTGTGAGAATTGCTGATAAGGGCATTTGTTCCTCTGTATTCTTTAAAAAGAAGGCAATAAAAATTTAAAATAGAACGGGAAAAGGGAGATGGAGGGTGGGGGGCGGGGGGGGGAAGGGCTGGTGGTGCCAATGAGGAGGGCTGGGGGAGGCGGCGGGCAGCACGGGCGCCGCGGGCAGCACCGACGTGGCGGGCAGTGGGGCCTGTTGGAGGAAGAGGAGGAGGATGGAGGGGAAGCAGAGGCGAGGGTGAGCTGGTAAGGGGCTGGGGTGGGTGCGTGTGGTGGGGTAGAGGTTTGCTGGGGGACAGCTGGATGCCCCCCGCCGTGGCCTTGCTTCTCGAGATGCAAGTTCACGGTTGGCAGCGCCAAATTCCTCGCCAAAGCCTTCCTCCTGCCCGGGGAAGGTCGGGGTCCTGCCTGTCCGAGCCTGCCGAGCCTGTCTGGCACGCGGAGCCAACCGGTGTGGCTTGTAATGGCCGGAAAATGATCAGCAACTTGCTCCGCTTGCGAGTGGGCTGAGCCCCACCGGGCTCGTTTCACTGGTGTCTCCAAACTCTGGGTGATGGTGGGGTGGCACAAGGGTGACCACCACCTTCCCCACCTGGAGGGGACAGTGCCATCCTGGAGGGGAACACCCCTTATCTCGGTGGGGTTGCCGACTCAGGACCACCCCAGGTGATGGGTTGGTGGGGCTGGTATCACCTCTGGGGTGTCCCAGAGCCTGTTTGGAGGTCCAAGTAGTTTTTTGGGGGGTGGGGGTCAAGGGGTCAGATGCCAACCCCCAACTGCTTGCCCCTCATCGTTGCCAGGCACCTTAGGTGCACCCCTTGCCCTCCCCCAAAATGTGGTGCTGGGGAGGGGGGTGGGGAACACGCATTTAAGGAGGGGGTCATGGCTGTCACCCCCCCACCCCCCATCACCCTAATTCTTGGGGGCACCTTCCCCGATGCTTCTTTGCACCTATGGGGGTGTGCCCCCCATCCCCGATGCCCCTCGACCCCCATGGTGGGGGGGGGG
>NW_015090842.1:8571641-8573786 GCF_001431845.1 Calidris pugnax | reverse complement strand
TGTGGGGGGTGGGGGGGGTCTGGTACGGGGGACAGAGGTCACCCTGGGGCTGGGAGATGGAGGTCACCCTGGGTTTGGGGGACCCCAAGGCTTGTGGGGACAAAGGGTACTCTGGGGTCGAGAGATCCCACGCTGTGGGGCACAGAGGTCACTCTGGGGTTGAGAGACCCCAGGGTGTGGGAGACAGAGGTCACTTTGGGCCCTGGGGACGCCGTGGTTTAGGGGACTGAGGTTGACTGGGTTTGAGGGACCCCCATGGTATGGGGGATGAAGGTCGCCCTGGAGTTGGGGGACCCTATGGTGTGAGGGATGGAAGTTGCCCTGGACTTGAGGGACCCCATAGTGTGGGGGAAAAAGGTCACCCTGGGTTTGTGAGGCCCCATGGGGTGGGAGATGGAGGTCACCCTGGGCATGGGGGACTCCATGGTGTGGGGGAAGTTGTGCTGGGGTTCAGGTAATCTATGGTGTGGGGGATGGAGGTCACCCTGGAGTTGGGGGACCCCATGGCAAGGGGGGGCAGAGGTTGCCCTGGGGTTTGGAGACCCTGTGGTGTGGGGGACAAAGGTCACCCTGGGTTTGAGAGACCCCATGGTATGGGAGATGGAGGTCACCCTGGGCCTGAGTGACCCCATGGTGTGGGGGCAGAGGTCGCCTTTAGGTTGAGGGACCCTGTTTTGTGTGGGACAGAGGTCACCCTGGGTTTGGGGTACCCCCATGGCATGGGGAATGGAGGTTGCCTTGGACTTGGGGGACCCTCTGGCATGAGGGGTGGAGGTGGCCTTGGGGGACACCGTTGTTTGGGGGATGGAGGTTACCCTGGGCTTGGCAGACCCCATGGTGTGGGGGGCAGAGGTCACCCCAGGGTTGGGGGTCCAGCTGCTGTGTGTCTTGAGGAGTGTTGGGGGCAGAGTGGACCCGCCGAGTGCTGCAGGCTCAGGGTCTGGTGTCGCCCAAGGTGCTGGGTCCCCATGTCCCACATCGCCATGTAGACCTTCCAGGGGTTTCCCATGGGTTGGCAGGGCATGGGGACAGGATGGTGCTCAGCCGGTGGCACCGGCCTTGTCACATCTCCTTGCCTTGCTGTCTGTACGTGTCCCCGAGCCGGGGGGGGTTGTGCCTCAGTTTACCTACCCCTTGCTCTGCCAGAGTGGGCATCTCCCTGGCTTTGGACACCCAGGACCGGTGCTGGGTGGGGGGGGAGCACGTTGTCAGACCACCTCTGCTGCCTATCACCGGGACCGTGGGCAGCGGGGTGATGCCGTGACCGGGGCGTCTCGCCCGGCTCGTCATCTGCCGCCGCGTTGATTGCCCTGCTCCATCCTCCCTCCTCCACCCCTGCCCGCGCCGCCCGCCTTGCCCTTCGCCCCGGGGCCCCGGCGGGTCACCCTGCCGAGCCCGCAGCCGCCCCACGCTTGTCGTACCGCGTCCCAGCGACTACTTGGCACCATGGAGTTGGTGCCAGCGCCCGGCTACTACCCCCCAACTCCGGGCAAGTGCCCGCTGCCAGCCCTTGGGGTGTCCCGCTCTCTTCCTCCTCCATCGCTCCTTTTGTGGGGGGGCACCCTGCTTAGGGGCAAGGGGGATGGGGTGGGTGCCTATGGGGTGGCCAGGGAGAGGGAGTTAATGGAGGGCAGAGGCAGTGGAGGGGGGGGAAGGCAGCACCTCTTCCTGCGGCGCCGCGCCTGCGCACCCCAAAGCCCGGGGCAAGCACCGGGGCGAGCCCAAGCGGTTTGTGGGCGCGCTCCCGCCGGGGCAGCGTGCGCCCGGCCGCGTGTGGCGCTTGGCAGCCGGTTGTGTGTCACCTGGTGGGGAGGTGTGACACGGTGACGGGCGAGAGGGTGGCGTGGCAGGGCTGGCCGGCCAGCCCCGGGGCTGGGAGGGGTGTTTGTGTATGTTGTTTAAGCGGGGGGGGGGGCTGTCTGTGCACACGCGTGTGCGCGCATGGCACGGCACGAGGTTTGTACTGGCGGCCGTTGGTGCGAGGGGACGTGCAATGAGTGTGTGTGTGTGTGTCCCCTCCCACACTTTTGTTGGGTGCACACGAGCGTGTGCCCGCACGCCCCGGTGTGCGCCTGCGCTCGTGTGCGTGTGTGCACGCACGAGTGTGCACGCCCAGGGGGCCTTTTTGGGGTGTGTGTGTGTGTG
>NW_015090842.1:8568137-8570153 GCF_001431845.1 Calidris pugnax | reverse complement strand
GCCTGCATTGATGGGGATCTGATGCCACCAGTGTAGGGGGGTCCATCCCACCCCACACACGCCGTTTTACAACGGGGCACCCCCAGCATCGTCGGGGGGGGCTCCTTCTCAAGGGGATTGATTTTTTTTTTCCGTGTTGTTTTTTTTTCTTGTTTTTTTTTTTCTTTTCTTTTTTTTTCTCTCGGGGCAGAGCGGCGTCAGATGCTTGCGTGCTCGCTTCCTGTAATAAAGCCACCGCCGGCGCGCTTGTCACCTGCTCTCTGTTGTGCTGCCAAGCGGCAGACATGCCGCTTCTTGCTGCGGGGCCCTGGCGCGCTCCCCACCGCCGCCGCCGCCGCCGCTGCTGCTCCTCCTCCTCCTCCCGCTCGCCCCGGGCTGCTCGCCCCGTGCCAGCGCGGCCTTAGCAGGTGTTTCGGGGAGGGTGCGACGGTGCCTGTTGCCGCACGCCCCGTGCGGGTGTGTGTGTGTGTGTGGGGACACACACGTTTAACTGTTCCTCTCCGCCGCCTGAGCCCCCTTGGCACCCCCCCGCCTTCCCCCTGGGTGTAGCGGTGATGGCATCTCGGGGGCTTGTTGCCCCTCTCCTTGTCCCCCCTGCCCTGTGGCCCTGCTGATCGCCAGGATTTGGGGTGTAGAGCCCTGCTGGGGGTTGGCAACGCAGGGACGTGTCGCTGGTTGTGCCATGCTGTGCTGTAGAGTTGGACCTCGGGGGGGGGTTCTGTGTGACGTGTGCCATGCGTGAGCTGTGCGAGGTGTTTGGCACTGCTGCTGCCCTGACATGCAGCCCCCGTGGACACACAGGGCAGTGCTGGTGCCCACCGTGCCATGCCATGCCATGTCCTTGTACACAATGCTTGGTGTCCACCATGCCATGCCGTGCCACCCCCTTGGACACACAGGGTAGTGCTGGTGCCCACTGTGCCATGCTGTGCCATGTCCTTGGACACACAGGGTAGTGCTGGTGTCTACCATGCCATGCCATACCACCCCCTTGGACACACAGAGCAATGCTGGTGTCCACCATGCCATGCCGTGCCACCCCCTTGGACACATGGATCAATGCTGGTGGCCACTGTGCCATGCCGTGTCGTCCCCTTGGACGCACAGGGTAGTGCTGGTGTCCACCATGCCATGCTGTGCCATCCCCTTGGACACACAGGGTAGTGCTGGTGTCCACCATGCTGTGCCACCCCCTAGGACACATGGATCAATGCTGGTGTCCACCATGCCATACTATGCCATCCCCATGGACACAGGGTAATGCTGGTGCTCACCATGCCATGCCACCCCCTTGGACACACAGGGTAGTGCTGGTGCCCACCATACCATGCCATGCAGTCCCTTTGGATGCCCAGGACACTTGCTGGTACCCACCGTGCCATACCATGCCACCCCCTTGGACACACAGCCATGGTGCCACCACCTTCCCAGCCTTTCCAGCCCTCTCGAGGGGGATTTTCCCTAGTGGGGGTTACCTCTGCTCGCCCCCATGCCCTCTGGATCCCCAGCCTTTTTTGCCACCCCCCCAGCAGCCGTTGCTCCCGCCCAAGCCCTGTGCAATCTCCTTCCTCCTGCCTGGCATGGCACAGCCTGGCACGGCGAGGGGCTGCTTTTACTGGGATCCTGCTCCTGTTAACCCCAACTATTTCAGGGCCATAACCCGGCACAGGGAGGGGGGGGCTCATCGGAATAGGGGGGGCTCATCGGAATAGGGGGGTGACGTGGGGTCTGCTCCCAAGGGACAGCCGCTGGCAGGCAGGAGCAGGGTAGATGTGGGGTGGGGGGGTGAATTCCACCCCAATATCCCCCCACCTTTGGGTGTGGGGGGAGGCGGGATGGGGTTTTGCTCCTTCCTACCCGCGTCCCGGCCCCGGGGCTCCCGGTGCTGCCTTTGTTTCCGCCGTATAACAAGATGATGGGTTAGGGTCAAGCTGCGGGTTCATAACTTGTTGGAAGACTTTGCCGAACAATAAAGGTGTCTGGTTTTATATCTGCTCGTATTTTATCCCCGCTCAC
>NW_015090842.1:8565262-8568127 GCF_001431845.1 Calidris pugnax | reverse complement strand
GGGGTGGGAGGGGGACATTCCCAGCACAGAAGCTGGCCACGCTGGTGTGTGCCTCAGTTTCCCTACCCTTGGGCTGATCTCTCATGCCATGGGGCACACCAGAGTGGGCAACAGGGCACCCACACCAGCAGCCCCTCTGGTTGGAGAATGCTGATGCCAACCTGGGTACCCCAACCCCTCCTGCATCTTGGTGGGGATGCATCCCGCATCCCACCAGGGCGGTGCCATGGGGCAGGAGGTGATCTGTGGTGCTCATCAGTGCTGGTCTGTGCCCCAGTGCCCACCGTGCGGCCCCATTAAGAGTTTTTGGGGAGTCAGTGGGGCTCCAGGCTGGGGTGCTGGAGGGATGCTCCCCGGTTCCTGGGCTATCAAAGCTCTGAGCGTCTCATCAGCCATCCCCACTTGAGACACAGCATCCTGCGTGGTGTAGGGGTCTGGGGGACATGTGGGGAGGGGGACAAGTGACAGTGGGTCTGGCCTGTCCTGTACACACTAGAGGGCAGCAACAAACTGGATGAGCAGGCTGCGCTCGGTCCTTGGGGGTGTTTGGGGAGGGGGGGGTCTAACCCCTTCCTACCCCCCCAAGATATACCCCAGTGTAGAGGAGCTGTTTTTTAAGAGCTGCTTAAACCAAACTGGTTGGACCCACCAACAGGACGAGGTCTCTCAAACCTAGTTGGACCCACAGTGTCGTGGTGGGAGCAAATTAATTAAGTCATCCTATAAATTTGGCTACCTTTGCTGCCGGTGAATCACATCTGACTACCACACACACACCCCCAGCCCCCCCATTATTTCCCTCCTGCCTTCCCTGGGCTCCCCCCCTCCCCTCCCTGCTCCGTCTGGGCTCCCTGCTGGAGTCAACATCTCACCCCGCAGCGCCTGGAGATTTCTATCGGCTCGGGGCCACTCGAGCATCCCGAGCATCCCGGGTCGGGGCGGCCGCCAGGGCTAACAGAACCCAGCTGTGCAGGGTGGGCAGGGGCAGGGGGGGGCCTGCTGGGGAAGAGAAGGCAGGGGGGAAAAGGGAAAAAAAGACCAAAAAAAAAAAAAAAAAAAAGAGGCCAGGGCCCGGGAAATTAAATGTTCATAAACGTAGGCCCGAGCGCTTAAAAAGTAGGGCAGTGCCATTAAATCTCATTAAAGTTTAATACCTATCAGTGCCACTTCAGGCAGCCCTTGGACATTGCTTTAATTTGATGGGTGTTAAGGGAGAATTATCAAATAATTGTGCTGGCTGGGGACTTGCTTTTATCATGTTACACGGAAAGCTCTCCCGGCTTTGTGCCGCACATCAAAACAGCGGCGGATAGGTATTGTTCTGGGGAGGGGATGGCAGGGGGGGGCTACAGGGGGGGTCCCCGCCGTCCCCATCAGCGGTGGCAGGAGAGACACCGGATCAGGTTGTTACAGGGATTAGCTGCCCTGTGAATCCGGTTTTCCTGCCCAAATTTAACCTATCTGCCTGCAAGGGTGGTGGTGGTGGGGGGGTCTGCTGCCCTGAGACAGCATCCCGGGGGGGTGGCAGGGGGACAGAGAACATCCTGCCATCGTCCCCGTGGTGTCCCAGTGGGGTTGTGCCCCCCTTCCTGCGCTCCCTGCCTCGGGATGCCAGCATCCGGAGCTACGGGCGCTGCTAATTAATACTAATTTTTGGAAGGGGCTCCGGGGGGGCTGGAGGGAATCACTGAGCGTGCCGGGGATCACCGGCTCCGTGCGGGGGCGAGCACACGGGCCCCATGTATTTTTTATAGGGTGCACCCCCGGGGTTATTTTTATTTCTTTCTATTTCCTCCCTCCTCCCTTCGCCGTAAAAGTCCCGGTTGATAAAGAATTAGTGCCAGGTCGTTAGTCCTGGTTTTTATGAGATAAACCCGGGCGCAAGGTGCTGCCGTGTAAACGCCGGGGCCAGGGGAGCGCGGGGACGGGGAGAGAGGAGCTGCTGCCATGAATTATTCAGCAGCGCCTGATTTCACATTATTCTCACTGATACTTTTACAACCTGTCAGTAAATAAAAAGATTCTACATTATTTATAGAAATGGACCCGAATTGGTTAGGAGAATTTACTGTTGCTATTATTAGGGGCTGCTCAGCACCACATTAATGAGAAGCCGGGTGGTGGCAAACCCTGCTTCTCGCTGGCTCGGTGTCCCCTGTGCCCTCCCGGGGTGCCACCCTGCTCCCCAAGGGTGGCTGTGTCCCCCTGGCTGTCACCACTGCCAGCTCCCGTGGCTGGGACCCGTTCGTGCATCCGCAGATGCAGGATGGACACAGGGATGAGGGTCTCCCTGGTTTTGGGCTGCTTGAAGGTGGGGGATGTCCCCTTCCCAGGGCTGTCTCCTTCCTGGGGACATCTTCTTCCCAGGGACACCTCCCAGAGGATGACAGCTTCCCAGGGATGTCCCCTTCCTGGGGACATGTCCTTCCCAGGGACATCTGCTTTCTGGGGACATGTCCTTCCCAGGGACCACATCTTCCCGAGGACATCTCCTCCTTCCCAGGGACCACATCTTCCCGAGGACATCTCCTCCTTCCTGGGGACCACATCTTCTTCCCAGAGATGGCTCCTTCTTGGGGACATCTCCTTCCCAGATGCCAGCCTTGGGACATGTCTTTTTGCTTTCCAGGCATGGTGCAGTTACCCCCAGCAGTGAAGCGACCCCCCCCTATAGAGTGTGCCCTCCTGGCTCTGCATCCCATCATGGCAGAGGAGCTTGGGGGGCCCCACTTCCAGCCTGTCCCCCCCACCCCACCCCAAACCAGCGTTTGCCTGTCACCCAAGCAGGAGCCATCCCACTCACGTGCCCACCATCCCATCTGGGCTTCCCGCATCCCTGATGTGACAGCTCCGGGGAGGTGGAAA
>NW_015090842.1:8563913-8565252 GCF_001431845.1 Calidris pugnax | reverse complement strand
GGGCGGGTGGGGGGAAGGGGTCGGGTAAACCGAGGCACGGTGGGCGAAGGGATGGAAAAACCAAGGAGGAAACCCAAGAGTGTAATGGTTTGTCTGCGGTGTCCTAAGGTGGCTGCTCCCAGGCTGCCGGTGACAGGTTTATTGGCAGGCAGGCCGGGCTGGAAGGATTGTCGGCTATTTACAGTGCTGGGGCCGTGACTTTGCGAGCAGACAGTTAACATAAATTCACATGATGGATCAGTTATCACTTCATTGAACTTGTGGCGGATCCATTGAAGGCTGTGCAGTAACATACTGTTTCCTGGCTCTGCGCAGCGCTGGGATACATTAAATACACTTTATTTATAGCTTACCATTGCTGCACTGTGGGCAGGAGAATGCAGCTTTTGCAACTATCATCTAATTTTATGATGAGCATTAAAGCAAGGCCTATAATTTGCACCTTTTTATTCATTAGACACTGGTGCAGCCATAAGTCAAGAATGCCCAGGGATTTAGATGCAGATCCAGAAGATAAACTATTGACAAGCCAGATGTATTTTTACATTAGTGTGCCTTTACAATAGTTTATGTTGAGAGTGGAATATAAATTGCATTATTAAATACGAACCACTCTTGTAACCGCTGCCTGTGCAGGCAGGGTGGGATTCGGAGCCACAGAGCAAAGGGAGGCTTTGCCTAATGGCTCGAGGTTGGGTAGGGGATTTTTATTTCGGCTTTATTTTAGCCCTGGATGTGGCGAGGCAGCGGGGCAGGGCTCTGTCCCAGGGCTGTCCCCAAGGAGGTGGCCCTACCGGGATGTCCCCATAGGGAGCAAAGCCATCCCAGCCACGTGCCCCCACGGAGGGACCTCTGCTTGGCCGCTGCCACCCGGCCAGCAGCGAGTTAAATCCTTTTGTTTCCGAGGCAATACAGTTTATATTATGAGCATGAATAAAAGATGGTTGTGCTAGGGGTAGCTGTCAGGATCTTCGCCGCCTATAAAGGCTTCTACTGTAGCTTGACAGTAAAAGACTGTGTTTGGGGACTGATGTGGTTTCTCAAAGGAGCTAAATAAATAAGGGACGCTTATTTTTACACCAGTAAAGGCTGCTGGAAATTTAAAGCCCTGTTTATCTCGCTGAAATCGTGGTGTTTATTGTTATCTCATGGAGGGGGAATTTGCATGTTCGCTAATAATTAACCGAACCCAGTGCTTCTCCCTCCTGTACGTGCCGCGGCCCCGTCGTTATCTGGGGGGAGGAAACGCTTGCAAATCAAATGCAAATATTGACTGTGCCTGGGCTGGGTGCGCTGCGGTGGCCGGGTGCTCCCCGGTACCCCGTCCCACGGCTGCTTC
>NW_015090842.1:8561140-8563629 GCF_001431845.1 Calidris pugnax | reverse complement strand
CCCGCGGCGGCTCCGGGGTAGGGGGGCGGGGGGGGGGGCAGGATGGAGGGGCTGGGGTGCTTGTGTGCAGCACGAGAGGGCTGATGGGAGCCGTCCCCGTGGCCACCCTGTCCCTATTGCCACCCTATCCCCATGGCCACCCTATCCCCATGGCCACCCTGTCCCTATTGCCACCCCATCCTTGTTTCCACCCCATCCCCATGGCCACCCTGGCCCTATTACTACCCCATCCTTATTTCTACCCTATCTCCATGGCCACCCTGGCCCTATTGCCACCTCATCCTTGTTTCCACCCCATCCTTATTTCCACCCTGTCCCTATTGCCACCCCATTCTTACTTCCACCCCATCCCCGTGGCCACCCTGGCCCTATTGCCACCCTGTCTCCATTGCTACCCCATCCTTATTTCCACCCTGTCCCTATTGCCACCCCATCCTTATTTCCACCCTGTCCCTATTGCCACCCCATCCTTATTTCCACCCTGTCCCTATTGCCACCCCATTCTTACTTCCACCCCATCCCCGTGGCCACCCTGGCCCTATTGCCACCCCATCCTTATTTCTACCCTGTCCCTACTGCTACCCCATCCTTATTTCTACCCCATCCCCATGGCCACCCTGTCTCTATTGCCACCCCTTCCTTATTTCTACCCCATCCCCATGGTCACCCTGTCCCCATTGCTACCCCCTCCTTATTTCCACCCTGTCCCTGTTGCCACCCCATCCTTATTTCCACCCCATCCCCGTGGCCACCCTGTCCCCATTACCCCCCCATCCTCATTTCCACCCATCCCCATGGCCACCCTATCCCCATCACCACCCCACTGCCACCCCGTCCTTATTTCCACCCCATCCCTGTGGCCACCCTGTCCCTATTGCCACCCCATCCTCATTTCCACCGATTCCCATGGCCACCCTATCCCCATCACCACCCCATTGCCACCCCATCCTTATTTCCACCCTGTCCCCATGGCCACCCAGTCTCCATTGCCACCCCATCCTTATTTCCACCCTCTCCCCATGGCCACCCCGTCCCTATTTCCACCCCATCCCCATGGCCACCCCTTTGTGCCCGGAGCTAACAGGCGTCCCGTCCCGCTTTTGCGGGTCCCCACGCCACCAGATGCTGCCGCTCCGTGTCACACCATCATGTCGCTAGCGGAGTGTAACGGGGAGAGCAGTCGGTGCCTTTGTTTCTCCTGCTCTCCGCACAGCTGTCACTTCCAGTGATCAGTAGAAAAATCATCACCCCACCGGATCATACATATGGAACGGTGTCTGTGCGGAATATTTATTGTAACATGTGTCGGGGCCGCGCCGGTCACAAGCCCCGGGCTTGGCTCGCACCGCGCCATCCCCGGAAGGATGCTCTGGTCCCCTGGGCTCTGCCTGCTGGGAAAGTGCTCCTGTCCCCATGTCCTCGTCACCGTGGCAGTGTCCCCGTTGTGGCTGGGGGCTAATTGCTCTCGGTGGCCTCGGGCTGTGCAGCCTCCTCTGCTTTGTGGGGGGAGTGGGAATGCGTTCCCTCTCCCAGCCTGTCCCCAACCTTCTTTCTAAAAGATTATCCCCAAGGCAGGGGGGTGGCCAAGATGGGAGGGTGTGCAGAGCCCTAGCTGGTGAAGCGGCAGGGCTGTCCCTCGCTGGGGTCACCTATGGGGTGGCCTTTGGGGTCTCCAAGGGTAGGAGGGGAAGGTGCCCGGGAGCGTTGGCCCCATCAGTGTCTCCGGGAGCTCTCCCTCCCATCTCTGGAGCTGTCAGCTCGGCACCTTTCATGTGTGATGGGTAAACAGCGCGGCGCGCCCGCCGGGGAAGGCTGTTGGATCCCTGCTGGTGCTAAAGCGGCGTCTGGCAGGGACGGGGAACGTGCCGTCGCCTGCGCGAGGCACGGCGGACGTGACACCCCACCGGGGCTCCTTGCGGCTTTCCCCATGGAGAGAGGGGACCAAGCTACCTCGGTGGTGGGCACAGGGCGAAGCCGTGACAAATGGGGTGTGCAGTGTCCCCCCACACGCGTGGGTGCCAGTGTGGCACCCCCAGCAAAGCCGCTCCCATCACCTCCCATCACCAAAAAAATGGGATGGGATGTCCCGATCCCATCCGCCGGTGGCTGTGGAGCTTCCCTGCGCCCCGTTGTCACACGTTTTCCCTCGCCGGGGTGGACAGATGCCACACGGGCAGCGGGGGGTCACCGGGTCCCCCCAGCACATGGCTGGGGGAAGGTGTTGCTGGCGCCTTTTGGCACCCGCCGCCACACGAGCGCGCTCCTCTGACAGCTTTATCAAGCCTCCAGACTTCCCAATTCCATTGTTCCTGACATCTGTTTCGGTAAGTGATTAATTGCAATTAGTGAACGGTTTGAAAGCCCGTGGAAGAATATTCAGCAGAAAACTCGTCAAGATTAATGAGTGGTGGCAGTTGTCAGAAGGGCTGCTGCCTCGCCGGGATGCGGCGGTGGCGGCGGGGAGGTGCGGGAGGCTGGGCGAGGGGGGT
>NW_015090842.1:8559919-8561130 GCF_001431845.1 Calidris pugnax | reverse complement strand
CAACGTGTGTGTCCCCCCCCACCTCCCCTCCCGGAGAATAACACAGGCTGATTTTTCATCCGAATGCATGAATTATCCGCTAATGCGCTATTAATAAAGCGCTGTGGAGTTTCACCGAGATTAGGTCCTAAATCATGCAGAATGAATTTTAATCAGTCCGAAAGAACACCGGGGCTGAGGGAAACCGGGCTGGATCTGCCCAGGATCTGCCGCCACCGGAGGAGAGGCAACGCCTGCACCTTTGCCCCCTGTGCTGTGCCGTGCCGTGCTGTGCCATGCCATGTGTGTGCGGTGGCAGAGCCCGGGCTGCCTTTGTGTGGCACTGAGTGGGGCTCGGGGCTGGGGTGGGTGGCAGGGCTGGGAGTCAGGCTTTCCAAATCCCATCGTGGGACAGCTGGGGACGGTGGCATACGTGGTGGCAGCCTGCTCAGGGTGCCAGGAGGGAGTGAGGATCCTCTGCGCCGCTGCCCCGTGCCCAAATTCCCCACTGAGCCCCATCTTGGGTGTGGGTTTGTGTGTGTCTCACTCCTGCAGTGAGTTTCTCAGGTCTTTGCAATGCACCTTTGCTCTCTGCCAGGTTTTGCAAAGGTCCACCCCGAGGTGCTGGGGACCCCGTGGCGGCGCCGAGCCCCCCGGGGGTGACACGGGGAGAGGGAGGGTGTGACATCTGCTCTTCCAAATTGTTTGCCCCGCTGAGGAGGTCAGGGGTGGCTCGACAGCCCCTGGGGTCCTGCGAGCAGATGGCTCCAGCGTGCTCCCTGACCGGAGAGCACCCATGAAATTCCCCGTTAACGGGCTGTGAGCGGAGGGTGTGGGGCCAAGAAGCATCCTGCACCCCCCTCTCTGCCTTGCCACGCTCCCACCGGGCTGTGTGCCTGTCCCCAAGGGTAGGAGGGACATGTCCCCTCTGCTGGGTAGGGGGGGTGCCCTCTCATGCTTTGCTATTCCGGGGGGGGCACTGCCAAGAAGCTGAGGTCCATTGCTCCAGTGCTGGGGGGAGCACCCATGGAGTCGCCATCCCCATCCGCCAGCCTGTCCCTGTCCCGTCCCTTTGATTTATTGCTCTTTTTGGCAGAGGGGGCCGGCACAGGGCAGGGGGTGGCAGGGGGTCAGGAGGGGTTGGCAGGGGTCAGGAGGTCCCCGCCGTCGCCCGCCCTTTGTTGGTGTCCGGCACAATGACCCGGCGCAGGCTGTTTGCTCGGCTCGGCGGG
>NW_015090842.1:8557342-8559087 GCF_001431845.1 Calidris pugnax | reverse complement strand
GGAGGGGGGGGAGCGTTGGGGATGCAAAGGGGTTTGGAGCCATGGGGGTGGGATGCGACCGCCCCCCATCTTAGGGGCTCGCCAAGGAGGGATTCCCGAGGAGGGGGGACACCCCCGACCCGCTGCAATCCTGGCTTTGCCCGGTTCTTAATTACCGGCCCCGCCTCAACCTTCATTAGGCGATTGCGATCGGGGCCGCTCCTCCCTTCCCTTCCCTCCCGTCCGACTCCCGGCTGGGGTAATTAGGTGTGTTTTCTCCCCGCGTGCAGACAGACACTTAACTACGGCTTTAATCACCTGCGCCGCCGGCTCCCACCCGCCCCGCTCGCTGTACTGGTGCTGCTGGTGTTGCTGGTGCCCGCAGACCGCAGGGCTGGGGCCAGGGGCAGGATGCGGATGCCCCGGTGCCAACGCCTGGTGTGTGCCAGGGATGGGGTAGATGCCCCTGTGGATGCCCAGTGCAAAGCCCCCGTGCAAATCCCTGGTGTGAACCGCCTGTGCAAAAGCCTGGTGCAGGTAAATGGTGCAAATGCCCCGCGCGTGTGCCTTGTTCGAAGGCCTGGTGCAGGTAAATGGTGCAAAAAACCTGTGCAAATGCCCCATGCCAACGCCTGGTGCAGATAAATGGTGGAAACGCCCCATGCCGATGCCCCCTTCTAATGCCTGGTGCTGATAAATGGTGCAAAAAACCTGTGCAAATGCCCCGTGCCAATGCCTGGTGCAGATAAATGGTGGAAACACCCCATGCCAATGCCCCCTTTAAATGCCTGGTGCTGATAACCCATGGAAACCCATGGAAATGCTGTGTTCAAGTTTCTGCTGCAGATAAATGGTGTGAATGCCCCGTGCCAATGCCTGGTGCAGATAAATGGTGCAAACACCCTGTGCAAATGCCCCTGGGTGCAGAAACCCATGGAAATGCTCGGTGTGGATGCCCCGTTCCATGCCTGGTGCTGCTAAACAGTGCAAACACCCCGTGCAAATGCCCTGGTGGAACATCCCCAGTGCCAATGCCTGGTGAACGTGCCCGGTGCCGATGCCTGGTGCCAAACCCGGTCCAAGCTGGGACTGTGCTGGTCCAGGGGGGTGTCGTGGCGGAGCCGGAGCAGGCGGCCCGGCGGCTCCTCGCAGGTGTAAGCACAGACTCTGCGGCGCTCGAGCTTCTGTGCGGCGGGTGCGTGCCAGCACACTGCTGTGCCTTGCGAAGGTAGCAGCCATCTGCACTGTGATAAAAAGCCCTGAGGATGATAAATAGACAAGTAGCACTTTTATTGGATTGCCGTTTGCGAAGCAGCCACTTTGGGTTTGGCACGGCGCTAACGACAGACTCGCCGCACGCTGCCACCAACCACCCCGGACGGGGGGGAAAAAAAAGGGGGTGCCCGCCGGTGAAGCCGGTACCCACCTCGGCTGCATCCCCGGGGGTGATCCCCCGGAGGCTTTGGGTTTTTTTTTGGTTTTTTTTGGGGGGGATGGCATCTCTGTGACCCAGAGGAGGCTGGAAGCGGTTCGGGGTGCGGTGAGCGGGGCAGGCCAGCTGGCACGGCGCGGGTGCCCCAGCTGCCGCGCTGGCCTCGCCGTCACCTGCGCGAAGCAGCTTGTTTGTCAATAATGGAGCAGAGAAAATTGCAGCCGAAACCGCCTCTCGGCTGGGCTTTGTGTTGCCTTTCATGCGCCCAACCCCGGAGGTGCCGGCTCAGAGGCGGCACAAAGGCTGCCGGGAGGGGAGGAAGGGATAGGGGGGG